>NC_080381.1:67743489-67885193 GCF_014773155.1 Arachis stenosperma | reverse complement strand
TCTGGAGCTACAGAAGCCCAATTGGCGCGCTCTCAACGGCATTGGAAGTAGACATCCTGGGCTTTCCAGAAATATTAATAGTCCATACTTTGCCCAAGATTTGATGGCCCAAACCGGCGCTCAAAGTCACCTACAAAATTCCAGCGTTAAACGCCGGAACTGGCATAAAATTTGGAGTTAAACGCCCAAACTGGCATGAAAGCTGGCGTTTAACTCCAGAAAGTCTCTACAACGAAATTCCTTCATTGCTCAGCCCAAGCACACACCAAGTGGGCCCGGAAGTGGATTTTTCTGTCATTTACTCATTTCTGTAAACCTTAGGACACTAGTTTGCTATTAATAGGATCTTTTGACATTGTATCCGTACCTTATGACCTCACAACATTTCTTACACGTTTCTTTCCACAGTATGAGCCTCTAAACCCCATGGTTGGGGGTGAGGAGCTCTGCTGTGTCTTGATGGATTAATGCAATTACTACTGTTTCTTATTCAATCATGCTTGCTTCGATTCCAAGATAACACTTGTTCTTAATCCGGATGAATGTGATGATCCGTGACAATCATCATCATTCTCAACTATGAACATGTGCCTGACAACCACCTCTGTTCTATCTTAGATTGAGTAGTTATCTCTTGGGTTCTTTAATCGGAATCTTCGTGGTATAACTAGAACTGATGGCGGCATTCAAAGAATCCGGAAGGTCTAAACCTTGTCTGTGGTATTCTGAGTAGGATTCAATGACTGGATGACTGTGACGTGCTTCAACTCCTGAGGGCGGGGCGTTAGTGACAGACGCAAAAGAATCACTGGATTCTATTCCGGCCTGATTGAGAACCGACAGATGATTAGCCTATGCTGTGACAGAGCATCAGGGACGTATTTTCACTGAGAGGGGAGGTAGCCACTGACAATGGTGAACCCTACATACAGCTTGCCATGGAAGAGCCTTGCGTGTTTGATGAAGAAGACAGTAGGAAAGCAGAGATTCAGAAGATGGAGCATCTCCAAACCTCAACCTATTCTCCATTACTGCAATACAAGTAACCATTTCATGTTCTTTTGCTTTTTACAATCAATCCTGATAATTTCTGATATCCTGACTAAGATTTACAAGATAACCATAGCTTGCTTCAAGCCGACAATCTCCGTGGGATCGACCCTTGCTCACGCAAGGTATTACTTGGACGACCCAGTGCACTTGCTGGTTAGTTGTGCGGGATTGCAAAAGTGTTATTGCAATTTCATGCACCAAGTTTTTGGCGCCGTTGCCGGGGATTGTTCGAGTTTGGACAACTGACGGTTTATTTTGTTGCTTAGATTAGGACTGTTTTATTTTTGTTGGTTTAGAGTCTTTTAGTTGAATCTAGTTTCATATTTTAAGTTTGGTGTCAATTGCATGCTGTTGTTTTTCTTTTGATTTTCGAATTTTTCTTGTTCTTAGTCCCTTTTTGATTCATAAAAGTCCTAAGTTTGGTGTCCTCTTTGTGTTTTTCCTTTAAAATTTTCGAAAAAATTAGTGTTTGATTTTCTAAAATTTTAAGTTTGGTGTCTTTTTGTGTTTTTCTCTTTCCTCTTTTTAAAAATCAAATCTTTTTCATAAAAATTTTTCAATCATATCTTTTTAATTGCTGTTTTCAAAATCTTTTTTCTTTACTAATTGATTCAGTTTTCAATTTGCTTTGATCTTATTTTATTTTTAATTTTCGAATTTTATTTTATTTTCCTTTTGTCTTATTTTATTTTATTTTAATTTTCTCTTTTTTTCGGTTATTTAAAAAAAAAATAAAATAAAAATAAACAAAATTTATCTTCTTGCAATTATTATCATTTCCCTTTTGTCCATAATGGACTCAAGTGGAATTAATCAGTCCAGAAGGACTCTGGGGTCATATGCTAACCCCATTACAGCTGCATATGGGAGTAGCATCTGCACGCCCCCCATCAAAGCAAGCAGCTTTGAGCTAAATCCTCAACTCATTATCATAGTGCAGCAAAATTGCCAGTATTCCGGTCTTCCACAGGAAGAACCTACTGAGTTTCTGGCACAGTTCTTACAAATTGCTGACACAGTACATGATAAAGAGGTGGATCAGGATGTCTATAGACTATTACTGTTTCCATTTGCTGTAAAAGATCAAGCTAAAAGGTGGTTGAATAACCAACCTACAGCAAGCATAAAGACATGGAAACAGTTGTCAGACAAATTCCTGAATCACTTTTACCCTCCAAAGAGGATGACACAGCTAAGGCTGGACATCTAAGGCTTTAAACAAGAGGATAATGAATCCCTTTACAATGCCTGGGAGAGGTATAGAGGTATGCTAAGAAAATGTCCCTCTGAAATGTTTTCAGAGTGGGTACAGTTAGACATTTTCTACTATGGGCTTACAGAAAAAGCTCAGATGTCTTTAGACCACTCAGCTGGTGGATCTATACACATGAGGAAGACAATTGAAGAAGCTCAAGAGCTTATAGACACTGTTGCTAGAAACCAATATTTGTACTCTAGCAATGAGTTCTCCCTAGAAGAGGAAGTCATGACAGTAGTCACTGACTCTAATCCTCAAGAACAGATAATTGAGCTTAATCAACAACTACTCCTGATGACAGAACAGTTAGCAGAATTTAAAGAGATGCTTCATGAAACTAAAGTTGCTAATAAGAGCATAGAACTACAGTTGAATCAAGCAAAACAGCAAATATCTAAACAGATAACAGAGGAGTGTCAAGCAGTTCAATTGAGGAGTGGGAAGAACTTGAATAACACTGCTCAAAAGAGTAAAAAGCCAACCAAGGAACAAGTGACAGAGGACAACCAAACCACTGTTCAAAATCCCTCTGAGGACAGTAAGAGCCCAGAGAGGAATATTACTGGCGTTCAAACGCCAGAAAGGGAAGGAAAGCTGGCGTTAAACGCCCATTCCTTGCCCAGTTCTGGCGTTCAAACGCCAGAAAAGGGGGAAAAGTTGGCGTTAAACGCCCATTTTCCACCCATTCCTGGCGTTCAAACGCCAAGGGAAAATCAGACACTTGAGAGTGCTGACAGTAATCCCTCTAACAAGGCTTCTTCAACCACTTCTGTAAGGAATAAACCTGCAGCATCTAAGGTTGAAGAATATCAAGCCAAGATGCCTTATCCTTAGAAACTCCGCAAGGCGGAACAGGATAAGCAATTTGCCCGCTTTGCAGACTATTTAAGGACTCTTGAAATAAAGATCCCGTTTGCAGAGGCACTTGAGCAAATACCTTCTTATGCTAAGTTCATGAAGGAAATCTTAAGTCATAAGAAGGATTGGAGAGAAGCTGAAAAAGTGTTTCTCACTGAAGAATGCAGTGCAGTCATTCTAAAAAGCTTACCAGAAAAGCTTCAAGATCCTGGAAGCTTTCTGATACCATGCACATTAGAAGGCACTTGCACCAAGACAGCTTTATGTGATCTTGGAGCAAGCATCAATCTAATACCTGCATCCACTATCAGAAAGCTTGGGTTGATTGGAGAAGTCAAACCAACCAGGATATGCCTCCAACTTGCTGATGGCTCCATTAAACACCCATCAGGCATAATAGAGGACATGATTGTCAAGGTTGGGCCATTTGCCTTTCCAACTGACTTTGTGGTGCTGGAAATGGAGGAGCACAAGAGTGCAACTCTCATTCTAGGAAGACCTTTCCTAGCAACTGGACGAACTCTTATTGATGTACAAAAGGGGGAAGTAACCTTGAGAGTCAATGAGGATGAGTTCAAGTTGAATGCTGTAAAAGCTATGCAGCATCCAGACACACTAGAGGACTGCATGGGCGCTGACATTATTGACTCTCTGGTAGAAGAGATCAATATGACTGAAAGCCTAGAATCAGAGCTTGAGGACATCTTCAAAGATGCTCAACCTGATCAAGAAGAACCAGAGGAGGCAAAGGAATTCTCGAAAATTCCTCAGGAAGAGGATAAGCCTCCTAAGCCTGAACTCAAACCACTACCATCATCCCTGAAATATGCATTTCTGGGAGAGGGTGACACTTTTCCAGTGATTATAAGCTCTGCTTTAAACTCACAGGAAGAGGAAGCACTGATTAAAGTGCTAAGGACACACAAGACAGCTCTTGGGTGGTCCATAAGTGATCTTAAGGGCATTAGCCCAGCTAGATGCATGCACAAGATCCTGTTGGAGGATAATGCCAAACCAGTGGTTCAACCACAGAGGAGGCTAAATCCAGCCATGAAGGAGGTGGTGCAGAAAGAGGTCACTAAATTACTAGAGGCTGGGATTATTTATCCTATTTCTGATAGCCCCTGGGTGAGCCCTGTCCAAGTTGTTCCCAAAAAGGAGGCATGACAGTGGTTCATAATGAAAAAAATGAACTGGTTCCTACAAGGACAGTCACAGGGTGGCGCATGTGTATTGACTACAGAAAGACTCAATACAGCCACCAGAAAGGATCATTTTCCTTTACCATTCATAGACCAAATGCTAGAAAGACTAGCTGGTCATGATTACTACTGCTTTTTGGATGGCTACTCAGGCTACAACCAAATTGCAGTAGATCCCCAGGACCAAGAAAAGACAGCATTCACTTGCCCTTCTGGCGTGTTTGCCTACAGAAGGATGCCTTTTGGTCTGTGCAATGCACCTGCAACCTTTCAAAAGGTGCATGCTCTCTATCTTCTCAGATATGGTAGAGAAATTTCTGGAAGTCTTCATGGATGACTTTTCAGTATATGGAGACTCATTTAGCTCCTGTCTTAACCACCTATCACTTGTCCTAAAAAGATGCCAAGAGACTAACCTGGTTTTAAACTAGGAGAAATGTCACTTTTTGGTGACTGAAGGAATTGTCCTTGGGCACAAAATTTCAAGCAGGGGAATAGAGGTGGATAAGACAAAGGTAGAGGTAATTGAAAAATTACCACCACCTGCCAATGTTAAGGCAATCAGAAGCTTTCTGGGGCATGCAGGATTCTATAGAAGGTTTATCAAGGATTTTTCGAAAATTGCTAAACCTTTGAGTAACCTGTTAGCTGCTGACACACCATTTGTGTTTGACACACAGTGTCTGCAGGCATTTGAGACCCTGAAAGCTAAGCTGGTCACAGCACCAGTCATCTCTGCACCAGATTGGGCATTACCATTTGAATTAATGTGTGTGATGCCAGTGATCATGCCATTGGTGCAGTGTTGGGGCAGAGGCATAACAAACTTCTGCATGTCATTTATTATGCTAGCCGTGTTCTAAATGATGCACAGAAGAATTACACAACCACAGAAAAAGAATTACTTGCAGTGGTCTATGCCATTGACAAGTTTAGATCCTACCTAGTGGGATCAAAGGTGATTGTGTACACTGACCATGCTGCTCTTAAATACTTACTCACAAAGCAGGATTCAAACCCAGGCTTATCAGATGGGTGTTGCTTCTGCAAGAGTTTGATATAGAAATAAGAGACAGAAAAGGGACAGAGAATCAAGTAGCTGATCATCTGTCCCGAATAGAACCAGTAGCTGGGGCGTCCCTCCCTTCTACTGAGATCTCTGAGACTTTCCCAGATGAGCAACTCTTTGCCATTCAGGAAGCTCCATGGTTTGCAGATATGGCAAATTATAAAGCTGTGAGGTTCATACCCAAGGAGTACAGCAATGTGCAAAGAAAGAAATTAATTTCAGATGCCAAGTACTACCTTTGGGATGAACCATATCTCTTTAAGAGATGTGCTGACGGAGTGATCCGCAGATGTGTACCCATAGAAGAAGCACAAAGGATCCTATGGCACTGCCATGGATCACAGTATGGGGGACATTTTGGAAGTGAGCGAACAGCCACTAAAGTTCTCCAGTGCGGCTTCTACTGGCCTACTCTCTATAAAGATTCCCGAGAGCTTGTGCGTAACTGTGACAGTTGCCAAAGAGCTGGTAACCTGCCTCACGGATATGCCATGCCTCAACAAGGGATATTAGAGATAGAATTGTTTGATGTATGGGGAATTGATTTCATGGGACCGTTCCCACCATCTTACTCAAACACTTATATTCTGGTGACAGTGGACTATGTATCTAAGTGGGTAGAAGCAATTGCTACACCCACTAATGATACCAAAACCGTACTGAAATTCCTCCAGAAAAACATTTTCAGCAGGTTTGGCGTCCCCAGAGTGCTAATCAGTGATGGGGGCACTCATTTCTGCAACAAACAGCTATACTCTGCTATGGTTAGATACGGAATTAGCCATAAAGTGGCAACTCCGTATCATCCACAGACAAATGGGCAAGCAGAAGTCTCTAACAGAGAGCTAAAAAGAATCCTAGAACGGACTGTGATAGCCCGAAGAAAGGATTGGGCAAAGAGCTTGGATGATGCTCTGTGGGCATACAGAACAGCATTCAAGACTCCTATAGGCACCTCTCCATACCAACTGGTGTGTGGGAAGGCCTGTCATTTGCCTGTGGAACTGGAACATAAAGCCTACTGGGCAACCAGATTCCTAAACATGGATGCTCAGTTAGCTGGTGAGAAAAGACTGCTCCAGCTAAATGAGCTAGAGGAGTTCAGACTCAATGCCTTTGAAAATGCAAAAATTTATAAGGAAAAGGCAAAGAAGTGGCATGACAAGAAGTTGTCAACCAGAGTCTTTGAGCCAGGACAAAAAGTTCTGCTCTTCAACTCCAGGCTCAAATTGTTTCCAGGAAAACTCAAATCCCGGTGGAGGGGTCCGTATGTGATTACAGGAGTATCACCATATGGATATGTTGAGCTTCAGGATATTGATTCTGACAAGAAGTTCATTGTTAATGGACAGAGAATCAAGCACTATCTTGAAGGAAATTTTGAGCAGGAATGCTCAAAACTGAGACTCGAGTGACTCTCAGTGAAAGTCCAGCTAAAGACAGTAAAGAAGCGCATGCTGGGAGGCAACCCAGTCATTAGAAGGTTGTATGAATTGTTCTTACAGAGGCAAGCATCAAAAATGAAGGAATTCACAGAGTTACAGAAGGATTCAGCTCAAAAAGCAGAGAAAATGAGCTTACTGGCGAAAAAATGCCAGTAAGGGGCATTTTGGGCGTTAAACGCCAGAATGGGTACCATTCTGGGCGTTTAACGCCAGTAATGGTACCATTTTGGGCGTTAAACGCCAGAATGGGCACCATTCTGGGCGTTTAACGCCAGGTGTGCAGCATCCTGGGCGTTTTGTAAAAACGCCCAGTGACAAAGGATTTCTGGCGTTTAACGCCAGCCAGGGCACCTGGCTGGGCGTTAAACGCCCAAAAGGGGTAGCAAATGGGCGTTAAATGCCAGAATGGGTGCCATTCTGGGCGTTTAACGCCAGAAAGGTGGGGGGACCACATTTTTGTTTTCAACTCAATTTTTTTCAAACTTTCCTCTTTTAACCATACTCTTCTACATAAATGCTCTTCAACCTTTCATCATTCACTTTCAAATCTTCACAAATCAAACCATTCTTCAAATCTATTTCAAATTAATCCCAAATCTTCTTCAAAAACTCACCCTTTCCTCAATTTCTTTTCATATCTTCTCAAATCTCCTTTCAAATTTTATTTTTTTTCGAAATCTCTTCTCCCCTCCCTTATAAATTCACGTTTGGAACCCCCTTTACCCACACCATTCGAATTTCCTCTTCCTCCCCCTCTCTTTTCTCTTTTCTTTTGCTTGAGGACAAGCAAACCTCTAAGTTTGGTGTGCTTTTCCGTGATCACTAAGCCAAGATTCATCAATATCATGGCTCCTAAGGGAAAACAAACCAATTTAAGAGGCAAGAAAGAGAATAATCCAAAGAATCTTTGGAGTCAAGAGAAGTTCTTAACCAAAGAACATGAAGACCATTATCACAAAATAATGGGTCTGAGGTCAGTGATCCCGGAAGTTAAATTTGATCTGAAAGAAGATGAATATCCGGGGATCCAAGAGCAAATTCGAAACAGAGGATGGGAAGTTCTAACCAATCCTGAGACAAAGGTTGGAAGGAACATGGTTCAGGAATTCTACTCAAATCTGTGGCTAACAGATAAACAGAGAATGACTGGAACTACTTACCATACCTACAGAACCATGGTCAGAGGGAAAGTTATGTACTTCCATCTGGACAAAATAAGAGAAATCTTCAAGTTGCCCCAACTACAAGATGATCCTGACTCCTTCAATAGGAGGATGGTGAGAGTAGATAAAGGGTTGGATCAAGTTCTAGAGGACATATGCCTCCCTGGGACTAAGTGGATAACCAATTCAAAGGGTGTCCCAAACCAACTCAAGAGGGGAGACCTCAAGCCAATTGCAAGAGGTTGGCTAGACTTCATTGGGCGCTCCATATTGCCCACTAGCAACCGTTCTGAGGTCACCATCAAGAGAGCAGTGATGATTCATTGCATTATGCTTGGAAAAGAGGTGGAGGTCCATGATGAGCGGATAATTTATACGCTTTTTGGCATTGTTTTTATATAGTTTTTAGTAAGTTTAAGGTACTTTTAGGGATGTTTTCATTAGTTTTTATGTTAAATTCACATTTCTGGACTTTACTATGAGTTTGTGTGTTTTTCTGTGATTTCAGGTAAATTCTGACTGAAATTGAGGGATTTGAGCAAAACTCTGAAAAAGGCTGACAAAAGGACTGCTAATGCTGTTGGATTCTGACCTCCCTGCACTCGAAATGGATTTTCTGGAGCTACAGAACTCCAAATGGCGCGCTCTTAACGGCGTTGGAAAGTAGACATCCAGGGCTTTCCAGCAATATATAATAGTCCATGCTTTATTCGAAGAATGATGACGTAACTTGGCGTTAAACGCCAAGTTCATGCTGCTGTCTGGAGTTAAACGCCAGAAAAACGTCATGATCCGGAGTTGAACGCCCAAAACACGTCATAACTCAAAGTTCAACGCCAAGAAATGCCTTAGCTCGTGGATTGATCAAGCTCAGCCCAAGCACACACCAAGTGGGCCCCGGAAGTGGATTTATGCATCAATTACTTACTCGTGTAAACCCTAGGAGCTAGTCTAGTATATATAGGACATTTATCTATTGTATTAGACATCTGGTGACATCTTTTGACCACTTTAAACTCTTTATTCATTCGGTCACTTGATCATGGAGAGGGCTGGTCATTCGGCCATGCCTGAACCTTATGCCTATGTATTTTTAATGGTGGAGTTTCTGCACCCCATAGATTAAGGGTGTGGAGCTCTGCTGTACCTCAAAGATTAATGAAGTTCTACTTTCTTTTATTCAATTCCTCTTTTATTCTTATTCCAAGATATTCATTCGTACCCAAGAACATGATGAATGTGATGAGTTGGATAACCCTCATTATTATTCTCAATTATGAGCGCGCGTGATTGACAACCACTTCCGTTCTACATGCAAAGAAGCTTGAATGTGTATCTCTTAGATTCCCCAACAGAATCTTCGTGGTATAAGCTAGATGGATGGCGGCATTTATGAGGATCCGGAAAGTCCATCCTTGTCTGTGGTGTTCCGAGTAGGATCCTGGGAATCCGGAAAGTCTACCTTGTCTGTGGTGTCCGAGTAGGATTCCGGTAATGAATGACTGTGACGTGCTTCAAACCTGTAACCTGCTGGGCGTAGTGACAACGCAAAAGAATCAATGGATTCTATTCCAGTAGGGGAGGGAACCAACCGGTGATTGGCCGTACTGTGACAGAGTGCGTGAGCATTAGCTTTCACTGCGAGGATGGGATGTAGCTATCAACCATGGGTGATGCCTCCAGACTGGTTAGCTGTGCGAGTGACAGCCGCATAGGATATTTCCCCGAGAGGATTGAAAGTAGCCACAGTTGATGGTGAACCCCTATACAAAGCTTGCCATGGAAAGGAGTAAGAAGGATTGAATAGAAGGAATAGGAGAGCAGGCGTCCGTGAGCTCTACAGCATCTCCATTCCGCTTATCTGAAATTCCTACCAATGAATCTACATAAGTATTTTATCCCTTTTAGTATTCCTTTTTATTTAATGATAATCACAATTACTCTTTAATCCGCCTAACTGAGATTTGCAAGGTGACCATAGCTTGCTTCATACCAACAATCTCTGTGGATTCGACCCTTACTCACGTAAGGTTATTACTTGGACGACCCAGTACACTTGCTGGTTAGTTGAACGGAGTTGTGAAGAAAATAAACAGTGCCATAAGAGTATACATCCTTTATAAACAAATAACAAGTGATCACAATTTCGTCCACCAAGTTTTTGGCGCCGTTGCCGGGGATTGTTCGAGTATGGACAACTGACGGTTCATCTTGTTGCTCAGATTAGGTACTTTTCTTTTCAAAAATCTTTTTCAAAATTTTTCTTTTCTTTTTCGTTTTTCCAAAAATGTTTTTCGAAAAAAAAAATTAAAAATACAAAAAAATTAGAAAAAGAGATGAAAGTGCTTGGGGAACAAGCAACTTTCAATATCACTGCAGAGCATCATACAAACTTTTGGAAAGGTTAAGCATCGTCAATCAAAGAGATGAAAGTGGAATGTGAAGACCAGCAATGATGATGATGAGGAGGAGGAAAGCAAGTAAACTCCAAAAGGTTGTATTGTTAAGTGATTATTTTACGTTAGATATTGCTGTGATTGAAAGTGATATTATATCCATGTTTGTCTGTCTGCTTAGTACAGTTCTATATAATTCAATAATTAAGATGCTTGATTATTCACAACACTATACTTTTCAAACTTGCGTGCACTCAAGATTTCAAAAAAAAAAAGGGGGCACCACATGACAGTTCTTTGAAAAGAAGGATTGAGGAATTAAACAATTTTGAGGCAAGTAAAAGATTAGGAGAAGTGGTGGTTCTAGTTGTGTGACTATGCATTGAGGTTGCATGCTTATGAAAACTTGCATGGGAGCTCATAGGCAGGACATAAAGTTCAAAGAAGTATTGTGGAGATTCTCAAACATTTATTGATCCAAGAAGCAGCAATCAAAAGAAAAATAAAGAAAACATAAAAACAAAAAGAACATGGCCCAAGGCACTGAGCATCAATTACTAGGCAGAAAAGAAGAAAGAAACAAGAACTCAAAGAGTTGTTATTCTAGTAAATGCTTGTGGTCGAATTGTGTCAAAGAGAGAGGCTTGAGCAAGTAAATCCTTAGGGTTGCTTTAACACCTAATACCTTAAATCCAACTGGTTTAGGAGTATTGATTGAAAGCTTATCTAAAGAGCCACTTTGAGACATGACACTTAGAGTCAAGGCCAAAGCACATAAAAATATAAGCTGCTTCAAGGTGATTACCTATAGAGAGATCTCCATGATACCATTTGGATGAAAGTCCTAAGAACTAAGACTTCCAAGATGTGGGGACTAGTAAGCACTGAAATCCTTGCATGAGCATATAATTTAGAGTTCTGTGATGACAAGTCATCATATACCCATTTTTCAAGCTAATTTTACTTGTTTTGTTAGCATTTATGCACTTTCTTGTATCCTAAGTAAGTGATTTGGAGTGAAAATGCATAACTTCCTTAAATCAAGCAACCACCATGAAATTAATGATAATCCATGAGGTTTAAGCTAATTTTAATTGAATTTTAATTGATTTATAAGCCTATTGAGTTTAGTGATACTTGGAGTGTTGTTTTGGTTTATTGTAGGTGAAGAAAAGAAAAGAAAAGGAAAAGCGTGGCCTAAGAACTGTAGCTCAAGGAAAGGAAAGTGTGGCAAAAGAGAGAAGAAGCGTGCCGCATGCAAAGGGGAGGCGACATTGCCCTCCACAAGGGCACACTGCCCTCTAGGAGGGCAACATAAAGGAACCAACCAAGGAAGGCAACTCTGCCCTGCCCACTACAAGGGCAGAGCACAAAATGTGCCTTGAGACCAAGAGGAAGAGAACCTTGCCCTGCCCTTGTGGAGGGCAGAATCGGGCTCTCTAAGGAAGAAATTCAAGGGAAAAATGTCACCCATGCATGCCACAAGACTCGAATAAGGAACCATGAGGAAGCCAAGAACTAAGGTTGATTGCCGTGCCAAGAAGCCAAGAAAAAATGAGAAGCGTGTGCCCCAGCCGTGTTTCGAACACGGGACATGAAAGAGGAAACATTGCCCTGCCCTCTGCGCGGGCAGGGCAGAATCTTGTGTGTGGCGCACCAAGAAGCAAATCTGGCGCACCATGGCACGTTCTGGCAGCATCTGGCGCACCAACCTCAATCCTGGCAGCACCAAAATTTCCTGCCCTGCCCTCTGCGAGGGCAGGGCAGCATCCTATGCACCAAGCTCAATTCTGGCGCACCAAATTTTGATTCTGGCGCACCAAATTTTGATTCTGGCGCACCAATTCCTGATTCTGGCAGCACCAAGGAATTTCTGGCGCACCAACTTTTCCTGCCCTGCCCTTGGCGCGGGCAGGGCAGCATCTCACGCACCAAGGCCGCGCCCAGCTCGCACCAACCGTCTGCACCATGCATCAATTTTCTGCCCTGCCCTCCACAAGGGCAGGGCAGCCTCCTGGGAGTGACTTTTAATGGGCCAAAAATTCAAATTAAAAATCCATTTGAATTCATTTCTTCACCAAATCAAAAGCCCATCCAAATCCCAAAATCTAAGAATAGAAAGTGTATAAATAGAAGCTAGTTTGATGTAATTAGGACCTTTGACCTTTTACTTGACTTTTTACCTTTACTTCCAATTTTACTTTCACCTTTCTTTAGCTTTTGCAATTGTTCTTGAGAGACTTGACTGAGAGCTAAGAGGATCAAGGGAGAATTGACTGATCTCCTTCCTCATTCTTACTTGGGCAATTCTACTCTTCTGTTTCTGAGTATTGGGTGTGTGAAATTGAGAAAATTCTGTCTCAATTCCCATTCAAACTCTTTTCAATTTGTTTTCTGCATAATTCAATTTTATTTCTGTTCTTCTATTGCTTCTTCTTGAATTTTCTGTCAATTGCTTTGTTAACTTGGATCTAGGAAGGCAAATAGAGATCTAGGCTCTGCTACCTAGTCTCTTGAGACCTGAGACCCAATTTTACTTTTGGTTCCTCTGTGAACCTCTGCTGCATCTTATTTCCTTTCTGTTTGAATGCTTATTGCTTCTAATTCAATTCCTGCTCAATTAATTGTTGCAACTTACTTTCTCTTTGTTTAGATCCTGCAATCCCATTCCTCAATTCCCTTTTATATTCAAGCAATTTACCTTCCTTGCCATTTAAGTTACTGCAATTTACCTTTCTTGCACTTTAAGTTTCAGTCATTTAGTTTCTTGTTCTTTAAGATTCTGCAATTTTACTTCCCTGCTTTATAATTTACTGCACATTTCCCTTTCCCCTTTACATTCCAAGCAATTTATCTTCTGTTAAACACCAATCACTCAACCAACACTTGATTCGCTTGACTAAACCAACCACTAAACTAAAATTGCTCAATCCTTCAATCCCTGTGGGATCAACCTCACTCATGTGAGTTATTATTACTTGATGCGACCCGGTACACTTGCCGGTGAGTTTTGTGTTGGATCGTTTTCCACACATCAAGTTTTTGGCGCCGTTGCCGGGGATTGAAATAGATTGACAATGATTAAGTGAAGTGGAGGTCTAGATTAAGCATTTTTTCTTTTCTGTTATTCTAATTCCTACTAACACACTAACTGTTTGAGAAATTGCCTCTATTAATTCACTAACAAATTATCTCAAATAACTGCACTTAATTCTCAAGCGTATTGTTGTTTGGTCATCCTGATTGTTTGCATATCACAGGAAATCAAGTTTCTACAGACAAGGGGTATCATGACATGAAGCCACCACTCATCACACTCATCAAGAACAATTGTTCTTATGACGGAAATCCATCGGAAGATCCTCAGCGACACATATCCACCTTTCTAAAGACTTGTAATGAAGTCAAAACTGATGGCTCAGATCATGACACTTATAAGATTCTGTTATTCCCCTTCTCATTAAAGGGTGAAGCTGCACAATGGTTTGAAACTTTTCCTCAAGGAAGTATCACTCGTTGGGATGATTTGGTTACCAAATTTCTGGCCAAATTCACCTCATCTAGACAGATCATCCAGCTGAAAAAGGAGGAACATCTATTCACACAAGGGGATGAAGAACCACTCTTCAAGGTATGGGAAAGATACAAGAAAGCGACTGATAAAGTGGGCTTCCGAGCTTTCTATGAAGGATTGACCCCAGAAACAAGAAAAGCAGTGGATTACTTCTCAGATGGCCTACTCAGAGCAACAACAACTGCCCAAGGAATTTCAGACTTCGATGACAAAGAAGTCAACAACCAACACTCATTTGGGAAATCACAGAATGCAATCCCAGAAAAAGAAGTGACGAATATTGAAGGGGCGAATGCGTTCAAGGACCTAAACGGACAAATGCACCATCAAACACAGAAAAATATGGAACTGTCTGCTGCAGTAAATGCCAAATTTCCACCATGGAGACCTCATTCTTATCTGAGAATAAGGGAGCCTCAACATCAAGAACAAGGAAGTTTCCACCAGGGCAATCCCATGACCACAACCAATCAACATCCCCCACCCACTAATACCTCCCAAAGCCAATACTCACAACACAGACACTCCCAGACTCATTTCAACTGGAGAAGGAACGAGTACCAAAATCACAAACCAAGGGACTTCAATTATAACAACCATAATTTCACAAATCAACAAAAACATCATTACAGCAATAACAACCACTACATGCCACCACCACACCCACCCTTCCTACCTTTAACATGTCATAACCAACCAACCTCACAAGACTCTCAGAGAATCACAAACTTGGAGATCCTAATGGAGAGAATAATGAAACATCAAGAGGAGACAACAAGGAACCAGGAGATGTTAATGAGAGGAATTGAGGAGCAGATAGCCCAACTGGCGAAGTACTTTGCAGAAATGGGTGAGAAGAAACCAGATACTTTCTTCAAAACCATTGAAGACAAACCAACCAACAACAAAGATGCTACAAAGAAGGAAGGATGGAAAGGGATCATAGAGGACAATGAGAAAATACTGAACAAAGGAAGCACCAGCCAAGAAAAACACAACAAGGAATTCGTTCAAGAAGAAGCAGAGGATAGAAACAAAGAAAAGCAAAAAACCCTCACTGGAAAGTTTTCACTAGGGGATCGAGTGATGATCAATATTCAACCCTTGAAGGTGTCCCCACAGTTACCTGAGCACTACATTGTGACTAAGATCCTTCCACAAGAATCTATAGAGATCATCAAAGAGGAAACCGGAAGGAAGTTCACAGTAAAGAAAGACAAGCTAAGACACTGTGATTTTCAACCCCCATGATCAGTAGAACAGAAGATGTCAAGCTAGTGACAATAAAAGAGCGCTTGTTGGGAGGCAACCCAACCTGAGGTAGCTGTCTTTTTCATAGCTTTTCAATAAAAATGTTGAATAATTGGTATGCATTGCAAGGAGCTAAGTTTGGTGTTGCACACCAAAATAATTTGAGGGAGAATGAAAACTTCTAAGTTTAGTGTTCCACCAAAAATATCATTTAAAAACACATTCTCACCTCTTGCATGATTCTGGCTCCAAGCAATCAAACACATTATTCAACTGCTGAATTGTTTCCTAGCTTTAATTTCATTAACCTTTAGCAAGTACACATGGTTTCAATTATGGTTGACTTGTTGCATCTGAGACAGTGGCAAAACAATTAAGTTTGGTGTTCACACACCAAAACAAATCCTGAAACCACACTCAGCTTATGCACACTAACCATATAACTAAAGGCTTGAGAAGCAAGCAACTTTGAGGATTATGCAGGACATGAGTCAAAAATTGAAGACATTATGCATCTTAACTCAAAGAGAACACAACAGGAAGAAAAATCAAAGGGCTGCAACTTCAAAGGTTGTATCTAAACTTAATCATTGCTGCTGTGAAATGTTTTGAATCTGGAAGCCATTGTTTGTCTTGCTAAAGTGTTTATCTAGCTGCAAGTGAAACTGCTTGTTAAAATGCTAAGCCTGCATATTGCTTGTTATCCATCACTTAGCTTTAAATATTGTTTTGTTTCCCATATGCTTAAATAAAAGAGTTTGGTTTGAATTGAAAAGTGAAATGTCCAATGTTGCATAAGTATGAATGGAAGTTGGTGGTGGTACATGTGTATGATTAAATGCATAACTCATGAAATAATTGTTGCATAATATCATTCTCATTCAATTGTGAGTTAGCTTGCTGTTACAAAGACTCTTATCAAGAATGAAACAGCCCTTGGTAACAAAAACAGAAAGAAAAGGGAAAGAAAAAGCCAAAATGGCAAGAAAAACAAAGAATAAAGGTTGGACACCAATAACTTGGACCCTAGGTCATATGCCTGTGGTGTTCCTCTACTAAGATCTGCTTGGATGAGTAAATTCTAAGGGGTATTTTAAAACCCGGTCACTTAGATCAACTGATTTGGGATGGCCAATTGAAAATCCACAATAAAGAGCAACTTAGATACAAAACACTTAGTTATCCAAAGAGATGCTGGGCATCAATGATCCTAGGAAGAATTAATGAGCCATGTGTCTGTGGTGGAAAGATGTTGAGCAAAAGAAAAGAAAATAAAGCCAAAGGCTATGCTGCAGCATTTGACACCCAACCTCTAAAAGAATAATAAGCTTGTTAAAGCATTATAAGCCAAGAAGAGTTAGCAAGGGAGTGAGTCAAAAGTGAGCCTTATAACAGCAAGTTTAGCAAACCTTTGATGCAAAATGTATATTATGTAACAAGAACAATAACTTGAGTTGTCATTGTCTGCATAAATGCCCCATGGATCAAGTTCTGCTATCTGCATAATAAGGATAATATCCTTTTCTTATTCATTTCATGTACTCTTAGTTTTGATGCTTGCTTGGGGACAAGCAAGATTTAAGTTTGGTGTTGTGATGACAAGTCATCATATACCCATTTTTCAAGCTAATTTTACTTGTTTTGTTAGCATTTATGCACTTTCTTATATCCTAAGTAAGTGATTTGGAGTGAAAATGCATAACTTCCTTAAATCAAGCAACCACCATGAAATTAATGATAATCCATGAGGTTTAAGCTAATTTTAATTGAATTTTAATTGATTTATAAGCCTCTTGAGTTTAGTGATACTTGGAGTGTTGTTTTGGTTTATTGTAGGTGAAGAAAAGAAAAGAAAAGGAAAAGCGTGGCCTAAGAAGTGTAGCTCAAGGAAACGAAAGTGTGGCAAAAGAGAGAAGAAGCGTGCCGCATGCAAAGGGGGAGCGACATTGCCCTCCACAAGGGCACGCTGCCCTCTAGGAGGGCAACATAAAGGAACCAACCAAGGAAGGCAACTCTGCCCTGCCCACTACAAGGGCAGAGCACAAAATGTGCCTTGAGACCAATAGGAAGAGAACCTTGCCCTGCCCTTATGGAGGGCAGAATCGGGCTCTCTAAGGAAGAAATTCAAGGGAAAAATGTCACCCATGCATGCCACAAGACTCGAACAAGGAACCATGAGGAAGCCAAGAACTAAGGTTGATTGCCATGCCAAGAAGCCAAGAAAAAATGAGAAGCGTGTGCCCCAGCCGTGTTTCGAACACGGGACATGAAAGAGGAAACATTGCCCTGCCCTTTGCGTGGGCAGGGCAGAATCTTGTGTGTGGCGCACCAAGAAGCAAATCTGGCGCACCAAGAAGCAAATCTGGCGCACCATGGCACGTTCTGGCAGCATCTGGCGCACCAACCTCAATCCTGGCAGCACCAAAATTTCCTGCCCTGCCCTCTGCGAGGGCAGGGCAGCATCCTATGCACCAAGCTCAATTCTGGCGCACCAAATTTTGATTCTGGCACACCAATTCCTGATTCTGGCAGCACCAAGGAATTTCTGGCGCACCAACTTTTCCTGCCCTGCCCTTGGCGCGGGCAGGGCAGCATCTCACGCACCAAGGCCGCGCCCAGCTCGCACCAACCGTCTGCACCATGCATCAATTTTCTGCCCTCCACAAGGGCAGGGCAGCCTCCTGGGAGTGACTTTTAATGGGCCAAAAATTCAAATTAAAAATCCATTTAAATTCATTTCTTCACCAAATCAAAAGCCCATCCAAATCCCAAAATCTAAGAATAGAAAGTGTATAAATAGAAGCTAGTTTGATGTAATTAGGACTTTTGACGTTTTACTTGACTTTTTACCTTTACTTCCAATTTTACTTTCACCTTTCTTTAGCTTTTGCAATTGTTCTTGAGAGACTTGACCGAGAGCTAAGAGGATCAAGGGAGAATTGACTGATCTCCTTCCTCATTCTTACTTGGGCAATTCTACTCTTCTGTTTCTGAGTATTGGGTGTGTGAAATTGAGGAAATTCTGTCTCAATTCCCATTCAAACTCTTTTCAATTTGTTTTCTGCATAATTCAATTTTATTTCTGTTCTTCTATTGCTTCTTCTTGAATTTTCTGTCAATTGCTTTGTTAACTTGGATCTAGGAAGGCAAATAGAGATCTAGGCTCTGCTACCTAGTCTCTTGAGACCTGAGACCCAATTTTACTTTTGGTTCCTCTGTGAACCTCTGCTGCATCTTATTTCCTTTCTGTTTGAATGCTTATTGCTTCTAATTCAATTCCTGCTCAATTAATTGTTGCAACTTACTTTCTCTTTGTTTAGATCCTGCAATCCCATTCCTTAATTCCCTTTTATATTCAAGCAATTTACCTTCCTTGCCATTTAAGTTACTGCAATTTACCTTTCTTGCACTTTAAGTTTCAGTCATTTAGTTTCTTGTTCTTTAAGATTCTACAATTTTACTTCCCTGCTTTATAATTTACTGCACATTTCCCTTTCCCCTTTACATTCCAAGCAATTTATCTTCTGTTAAACACCAATCACTCAACCAACACTTGATTCGCTTGACTAAACCAACCACTAAACTAAAATTGCTCAATCCTTCAATCCCTGTGGGATCAACCTCACTCATGTGAGTTATTATTACTTGATGCGACCCGGTACACTTGCCGGTGAGTTTTGTGTTGGATCGTTTTCCACACACCCCATTGTCACTTAATCACTTCACTCACATGATAGCACATGTTATTCTTTAAATCCATTCTGATTGAAAGAACCTTTGAGCATAATTCTTTTCTTGCTTGGGGACAAGCAAGTTTTAAGTTTGGTGTTGTGATGACAAGTCATCTTAGCCTAGTTTCACTAGCCTTTTTCTTTGTTTTTATTAGGTTTTATGCATTTTCTTGCATTCTAAGTGAGTAATTTGGAATGGAAATGCATGACTTCTTTGAATCAAACAACCACCATTTAAATGATGCTAAATCATGAGGTTTAGGCTAAATTTAATTGATTTTTAATGATTTATAAACCTTGTGAATTTGGTGATACTTTGATTGGTTGTTTTGATTAATTGTAGGTGAAGAAAAGAAGAAAAGAAGAAAGCGTGGCCTAAGAAGCGAAAGTATGGTTCAAGGAAGAAAAAGTGTGGCCAAGAAAGGAGGGAGTGTGGCGCAACAAACCATGAAGCTCACTCCAAGAGCACCATGCTCACCAAGGGAGCGCTACATTTTCTCTCAAGGAACCAAGGCACAATGCTCTGCTCACTTTGTGAGCTGAGCACAATAGGAAGCCAAGAAACAAGGAAAGGAAAAACAATGCTCAGCTCACCAAGTGAGCATTGTCGAAAGCATTGAAGAAATAATTCAAAGAAAACAAGTTGCAAGTGCATGCTCCAAGACTTGAACCCATGACCAAGGGGGATGAGAGAGGCGCTACTCACAAGGAAAAATAAGCCAAAAATGGCCAAATGCATTCCCCAAGGTTTGAACTCAACACCTTGAGGAAGCAAGGAGCAAGGCACCACAAGAAAACCAAGGAAAAGCTTCAGCGCATGCTTCCCATGGGTTTCGAACCAAGGACCTTCCCTTGGAAGAGCCAATGCTCAGCTCACTTAGTGAGCAGAGCGCTACTTCATGGGCATCACGCAAGCACCAAGACACGGGCCAGGGGAGTGGAGCGTGCAACAAATTTGGCACAGTCCAGCATCACAAGGCACGCACAAGACATGCACTAAGGCACCAATGCTCAGCTCAACTTGTGAGCTGAGCATTCCCCTGATGCATTGCACGCTACAAGGGAATCCACACAAGGCCTCAATGCTCAGCTCAACTTGTGAGCTGAGCATCCCCCTGGAAGCAAATTCTTCATAGGCTAAAAATTGAATTAAAAATCCAACTTAATTCATTTCTTCACCAAATCAAAAGCCCATCCAAATTCCAAAAATCCAAGAATAGAAAGTGTATAAATAGGAGCTAGTTTTATGTAATTAGGACCTCTAGACTTTACTTTGAATTTTCCTTTTAGCTTTCATTTTAATTTTGAGCTTTTACTTTTGAATTTCTTAGAGAATCGGGAAGGGGAATTGATCTCTCTTCTTCCTTGTTCTTGCTTGAGCACTCTTTAATTTTCTTGCTTTGGATCTCGGGTGAAGAATTGAAGAACTTCTGTTTCAATCTCACCTTGAGATCTCTTCTCTAATTTTTTGCATAACTAAATTTCACTTTCTGTTCATTGCTTCTTCTTCTGCTATTTCTGCAATTTGCTTTCCTTTATTTCTTTTGCAATTGTTCTTGTTGGATCAAGGAAGGATTTGAGATCTAGAATTGTTATCTAGTCTCTTCCACTCCTGAGATCTTCAACCACTTTTAATTTGCTGCAAATTAAGTATTGCTTTTCTGTTCTAAATTCTTCAAGGCATTTTACTCTTCTGTTTGAGATCTACTTCACTGCAATTCAATTTTCTCTTTTATGTTTAATGCAATTTACTTGTTCTTGTTTAAATTATGCATTCCCAACTCCCATTTCCTTTTATGATTCAAGCAATTTACATTTCTTGCACTTTAAGCTTCAGTTATTTACATTTCTTGCAATCTAAGTTTCTATGCTTTACATTACTTGCACTTTAAGATTCAGCCTCTTTACTTTCTTGCTCTTTGATTTACTGCAATATTCCCTTCCCCCTTTACATTCCAAGCAATTTAGCTTCTGTTAATGATAAACCACTCAACCAATACTTGATTTGCTTGACTACATCAACCACTAAACTAAAATTGCTCAATCCTTCAATCCCTGTGGGATCGACCTCACTCATGTGAGTTATATTACTTGATGCGACCCGGTACACTTGCCGGTGAGTTTTGTGTTGGATCGTTTTCCGCACATCACGGAGCTTCAACTTCCTTTGATTCTGAACCTGATAAGACCTTCCTTAGATTAAGGAGGGAAGCAAGAGGGAAAAAAGTTGTTAGGGCTGAGGAAGAGGAAGAGTACTTTGAAACAAACATGGAGGAGAACCTAGGAAACAACCATGAAGAAGAAGCTCACAACCATGCTAGAGAAGGCCCTGTGAATCATACTGGACAAGAGAGAAGAGTTCTAGGCTCTTACATCAATCCAAACCCACAAAATTGTGTAAGTAGTATCCAAAAGCCAACCATACATGCCAATAACTTTGAATTAAAACCCCAGTTCATCATCCTTGTTCAGAATAACTGTTCATTCGGAAGAAGCACCCAAGAAGACCCCAATCAACATCTAACCACCTTCCTAAGAATATGTGACATTGTAAAGTCTAATGGTGTTCATCCGGATGTCTATAGACTGCTTTTGTTCCCTTTTTCACTCAGGAACAAAGCATCTAAATGGCTGGAATCTTTCTCCAATGAGAGTTTAACGAATTGGGAAGATGTGGTGAAAAATTTTTGGCGAGATTCTACCCTCCTCATAGACTCAACAGGTTGAGAGCTGAGGTACAAACCTTCAGGCAACAAGATGGTGAAACTCTCTATGAGGCTTGGGAGAGGTTTAAGGACTTAACAAGAAGGTGCCCACTAGACATGTTCAATGAATGGGTTCAACTGCACATTTTCTACGAAGGTCTTTCTTACGAATCAAAGAAAGCCGTACACCATCCATCAGGGGGTTCTCTAAACAAGAAGAAAACCATTGAAGAAGCCATAGATGTCATTGAGACTGTAGCTGAGAATGACTACTTCTATGCTTCTGAAAGGAGCAACACTCGAGGAGTAATGGAGCTGAACCATATGGATGCACTACTGGCTCAAAATAAGATGATCACCAAGCAGTTAGCCGATCTTACCAAGAAGATGGAAGAAAACTAAGTTGCAGCAATCACCACTTCATCACCAGCTCAAGAATGAGTGAATACAGGAGAAGAAGGTAATTGGGAACAAGTCAACTATGTTGGAAACTCACCCAGACAGACCCACGATCCATACTCCAAAACTTATAATTCTGGTTGGAGGAACCACCCTAATTTTGGGTGGAGAAATCAACAAGACCAAGGCCAAGACTAGAGACGCCATAACCACAATCCCAACAACAATGAAACTCACCAACATCCCTCACAGAGATCGTATCAACACCTGCCTAATCACCCTTCTCAACATCCATATCAAAACCAGCATGACCACTCTCAACCTCCTAACCTCAACCCACCATCACCAACCGAAGATAGACTCTCCAGAATTGAGACCCTACTTGAAGGTATATGTAAGGAAGTCCAAGACAACAGAGTGTTCAAGGATAAAGTGCGAGCCAATATAAAAAACCAGGGAGACACCATCAAGAGGCTGGAGTCCCAAGTGGGGTATCAATCTCAACAGTTTCCCAAACCTACTGATAGTTTTCCAAGTGACACAGAGAAGAACCCAAGAGGAGAAATAAAGAAAGTAAGATGGGAAGAATGCAAGATGATCACTATAAGTGATGAGATGAGTGTGGAAGAAGTTAACACACAAACAAAACACTTTCAAGATGATCCAAAGGAAAAGCATGAAGAGAGAAATCAAGCACCCAATCCCACACATAGGAAGGAGCTAAAAAAGAGGAGACTCTGAACCCATATGCACCCTTTCCCCAAAGGCTCAAGGGTGGTGTAGCAAGGAGAGTGTATTCAAGGTTCCTCGACATGTTCGTATCTCTTCATGTAAACATACCGTTCATTAAGGCTCTCCAGCAGATGCCCTCATACATCAAGTACATGAAGGAGCTATACCCACCAGAGTCATATGAGACCAGCAACAAAATCTTCCTGGAAAAAGAAACCACAAGGAGCAAGGCAACATCAAGGGAAACAAGGAAAAAGGCCCCAAGGGGATGGAGGAACAAGAAGATCCCTACAGAGGATTTCTCTCCAGGAGATGAAGTGATCTCTGCTTATTTTTCACTTATCCCACCTTATCTTCCCACCATCCCATATCAGCTGCCTCAAGTGTATACTATCAGCAAAATTCTTTCCTTAGAACATGTGGAGCTTCTTAATAAATCCAATGGAGACAGATTCCTTGCAAGAGGGGGAGATTTGAAGCATTACCAACCACCCCGACAAAGGCCAAACGTCAACCTAATGACACTAAAGAAGGGCTTTATAGGAGGCAACCCATGTTTTATTTCCGTTCAGTATTTTAGGATTTTTAAAGTAACTAATAAAGCAAGGTTCATGAATTCTAAATCAACTTTGACAAGCACTTAGAAGAATCTCTACATGCAGCATATAGTGAATGACAAGTTTGGTGTTCAAGGCACACTAAGAGGGCTTGAACACAATTCATATTATGTTAACCTTAGAGCCTTAATCAAATCTTTCTACACCATATGCTCACAAACTAAGTTTGGTGTCACCAATGCCGCATGCATGAGTACTTAGTAGGTCGGTTGGTTTGCATTCATGAATGGCACTTAGTTAGTCAAAAGCAAAAATAAAAAAAAGGGTGGTTAGCCTCCTGATGGGATATTTTGGAAAAAACGAATTTCCAATCACCAAAAACTCACCGGCAAGTGTACCGGATCGTATCAAGTAGTAAAACTCACTTAGAGTGAGGTCGATCCCACAGGGATTGATGGATCAAGCAACTTTAGTAGGTGATTAGTTTAGTCAAGCTAACATTGAAGTGAAATTTGATGAAATGTAGCCAACAGAAAGTAAATAGCAAGGAAAATTAAAGTGCAGAAAGTAAAATGACTGAAACTTAAAGAGCAAGAAAAGTAAATTAGCAAAATCTTAATTGACAAGAAAGGTAAATTGCATGAAAAGTAAAGGGGCTGGGGTGTTGGAAATTAAAGAGAGCAATAGATCAAGCAACTGGAAATTTAAATTGCAGGAAAAATAAATTGGGAGCAATGTAAACAGGGAAGCAAAATTGCAGTGAATAAGAACTTAGAGCAAATGCAGGAATTGTAAATTGCAAGAAATTAAACCAAGCTAAATGTGAACATAAATGTGAAATTGCAGAATGCAGGAGAGGAAATTGAAGAGGAATGAAACAGAAAGTAAAAATGCTTGAAGGATTGAAAGCAAACAATGACTGATGCTAAATTGCAGCAACTTAAAAGAATGTTGAAGATCTCAGGGGTGGAGGAGACTAGAAAACAAGTCTAGATCTCAAGTCCTTCCTTGATCCAACAAGAGAAAAGTTGCAGAGAATTAAAATAGAGATTGCAGAAGAAGTAAAGAGAAGTTGCAGATAGAGAATGAAAACAGAATTCCTTCCACTCTCAATCCAAGATTTAAAACAGAAATGAAAGTTAAAGAGAGAGTTTTCTAATCCTACTACTCCCTAGTGGAGCTAGCCTACCAATGCTCTCTATTAGAGCCAACTCTCCTAACAAAGATGAAAATGGTGCCTTATATAGGCTTTTTACAAAATGAAATTGAAATGAAAAACAAATTAAATGAAAATCCTAATTTTAGCTTGTTCTTGTGCCTTTGAGTGATGATGTGGGCTTTGCTTGCTTTGGATTTGAGGAAAAATGGGTTTGGTTGGCCTTGATTCAATTTGGAGAGAAATTGAATTTAAATGGAATTTTTATTCAATTTTTGGGCCCATGGGTGTTGCTCCCAGGGCAATGCTCTGCTCTCACCAAGAGTGGAGCATCCAAGCCTTGCCAAGTCTTGTGCGTGCAACATTGCTCCCTGGCCCTGTCATGTAATGCTCAGCTCTTCAATGTAGCGCTCAGCTCTCCAAGTGAGTGCAGCATCCTTGCTTCCTTGGTGAGGTATCCGTGTTCAAGCCTTGGGGGTTGCACTCTTGCCCAATTTCCTTGCATTTTATTTGGGAGAGAGCACGACAATGCTCTCCAAGAGAGCGCTGTGCTCTCCAAGTGAGCGCCTCTTTGCTTTGGAGTGAGGCTCCAGCTTCGAGCCTTGCTGGAAGCATTGGCTGATTTTTTTTGCTTGTTTTTAGCCCTTAAAGATACATTTCATTCGTGCCTCAATTTCATGCCAAATATGGATTGCCATACATCGTTGGAAAGCACTGAATGTCAGCTTTCCAATGCAACTGGAAACACATCAATCGAACATCTGTAGCTCAAGTTATAGCCCTTTGAAGGAGGCATGGTCATGCTGTGAGCGCCCAGATTTTAACTTAGCCAAAATTTTGCTTCCAAGCTTATCTTTGCATCAGGGTAATGCTCTGCTCTTGGCAAGAGCGGAGCATTGTATGCTGATTGCCTATTCTCCTTTAATTTTGTCATGGGCCACGCTTTTAAAAGCGTGGCCTAAGCCTCTAAAGTGTGCTCCAACCTCAAAGTGTTCCCCAAAGCTCTTTTTTTCTCCGTTTTAGCTTATTTTGTGCTTCTTTACTTCTTTTTCTTCTTATTTCCTACAAAATTTATAAAATCAAAAGATCAAGAAAATATACCATTTAAGTACAAAAGCATTCATTATTCAAGCACAAATCATCAATTTCTTGTATGAATAAGCATAGAAAAACATGACATGGTGACATGTCATCACAACAGCAAACTTAAACCTTGCTTGTCCCCAAGCAAGAAAAGAATCATGCATTAAAGATTGACAATCCAAGGTAAGAAGAATAGCAACTCAATGTTCATGGTTAGCTAGTTTTCTAAGCATGCTATAATCACAAAAGAGATGTAAATGATTGATGCTTCTATCTAGCTTAATTTATGAAATCTTTCTCTTATATTTCTTCCTTGAAACAAGCTTTTGATTTTTCTTATTAGCTTCTCCTTTTGGGTGCTTTTCTCCCATGAGTTAATAACAAAGCTACGATTCTAAATGCTTTGTTTTCAAGTATTACCACTTGATACATAAGCACCACAAGCATTTGAATTAGAGGACTTCATTAAGTTCATTTTTCTTTTCTTTTCTTGACTCTCTAATCATTGATGCTCAGAACCTTGAGCTTTGAGGGAGTGCTTTTGCACTTGAGCCTAGCCTTGACTTCTAAGTGTTTTGTTTTCAAGCATTTGGCTTGATACATAAACACCACAAGTACTTAACAAATAAATTGCGATTGGTACTCAGAGCCTTCAACTTTCTCATTCTTTCCCTTTTTCTTTTCTTGCTTTAATTGTATTTGCTTCTTCAAGGTTTTCATGATTTTCAAAAGATTTCACAAAATGTCCTAGATGAAAACTTCAATTAAAGAAAATCCAATGCAATTGAGCAGCAATTAATCATACTAGCTTTCCAATACTTGTATGCACATGCTAAAATCTTCTTTAATTCCTTGTTTGTTTATGATCATGATGCTTTATTGCTTTTAAACTTACAAAACTCAAGTTGGTAGTCATAATGCCACAACAACATGTTACAAATCAAAATTCAAGCTATGCTTAGTCATACTACACATGCAAACAGAGAGATAAAGACAATCATGCAATTTAGAGTGCTGGAAACAAATGAGAAGAAAAGGATCTCTACAACCTTGTAGTTCATCTTCATTATTGTTGTCCTTTTTCCTCTATTCTTCCTCTTTCCCTTGCCAAACTCAAAATGCTTGCTCATCCTCAAGCAACAATTAGAACAATGGCTATGGGGCTAAGATGGATCATGAATGTCTTACACAATGAAATGTTAGCAATACATGTGTTTAAGCAAGCAAAATTAAAGATAACAATCAAGGCACAAGAGACGGAGACATTTTGATTGCAAACATAAGAAGGTGAGCACAATACATTGCATAAAAGATAAGTGGCACACCAAACTTAGTGTGACACTTCCACTTGGAATTAATGCAAGTATCTTGTAAGAATTGGAACCAAATTTTGTTGCATAGCAACACCAAACTTAGAATGCAATCCTCTGTCAATTTATTTGATACAAGACTAAATGAAACTGTTGTATGTTAAATACAATCACCAAGCCAGGAATCTTGTCATGAATAAAGCTCTATTGGTGATGTATTAACAAATACAGTTAATAAAAGAAAGCATTAAAAACACGTAAATGAATAAAGAGGAAACTAAAATGTTAAGCCAAAAGAGAGAAATAAAATTGCAGAGGCATTATGATTATGCAAACAAGTAGTGTTGCTTGAATGAATTGCCTAGAAAAATAAGTGGCACAACAAACTTAGAATCTTGGTGTGTCACTTTCATTTTTGATTTGATGAAATCATCCAAAAAGATTGAAAACAATTTGTTGCAAGGCAACACCAAACTTGGAATGTAACCATATGCCAATTTATTGAATTTAAACAAAGTAAAGAAAGAAAGCAAAGCAAGGAAGAGAAATATTACCTACTGTTGGCATGTTGTTCTTCACTTTCTTCTTCTTCTTCCAATTTGTTAGGAGGAATGACCTCAAGGGGGGAAAAGATTCAGCTATTGCCCCCTGTCATGGTTTTCTCTCAGCAAGCTTTCTTTTGTACATGGCTTGACTGGGCTTGCTTGCTAATGGTCCAGGGGTTGGATTGCTTGTGGTTGACCCTTTATTCTTCATGAATATTGTCTTTGGTAGCTTAGTCACAATCCTCTTCTTGGTGCTTTTGTTAATTGCCTTCACTTCCTTGAATCCAAGTCTTGGTGGTTGTGTGATTGTTGGAGTCTTCTTTTCATCAAAAGCCTCTTGTATTGGTGGTTCCTTGAGCCTTTCCTCTTTCTTCTTTACTTCACTTGAGTGTGAATTCTCTTGAGTATCTTCCTCCCTTTTTTCGTCATGATTTTCCATTAATTCCATTGGGAGGGAATCTTTATGTTTCATTGTCACCTCAAGTAGCTTTTGTGATTGTAAAATCCTTGGCTCATGTCCCTCATCCTTTATTGCAATTTTACTTGCAACAGGGACCTTTTGTTCATGTTTTTCCACTTCCTCACTCACAAATTGGTCTTCATCCTCACTGTTTGATGGTTCTAAGTTCCCCCTTGTTTGCTCTAAGGGCCCATTCATCTTCTTGAGGATGATTTCTTTCCAGGATTAGGGTTGTGTGTATCTTTCCACGAGTTTTCTATGTATTTCAATGGCTTGAAGGTAATCCTCATCTACTGGTTCAAGAGATGAAGGTTGAGAGTAATTTTGGTGATGTGGATGTGTTGTGGTGAAGTTGTGTTGAGGGGTGTAGAATGAGTTGTGTGATTGATGGGATGACTTGTATGGATTTTAGAGGAGACTTTGTGTTGAGGCATAATCAAGTGATGAAGAACTTTCAAATGAGAAACCGGGATGTGAAGGTGGATGCTCTTTCATTCCTTGGTGATACTCCCAGCCACCATTAGAATAATGACTTGAATCATTTTGTGGTGGTGGGAAGTATCCCATATGATTCTCTTGCTCATCTTGTGTCTCTGAAGCAAATCTCCATGAATTGGAGTGCTCAGGATCTGTAATTTGTTGGGGATATTCCCAGCCATCATTGGAAATTGGTGATGGTGGGTAATATCCCATAAAATTTGTTTGATCATAAGATGAATTGAACTCCATTTGAATTTTGTAAAACACAACACCAATGAAAATTGAAATTACTCATATTAGAGATGAGAATTTCTTAGTGAGGCAAAAACTCAAACACCTTGGTTTCACTTTAAAATAGAAAACAAAAATAAAAAAATGCTTAATCTAGACTTCTCACCCACTTAATCATTGTTGATCTAAATCAATCCCCGGCAACGGCGCCAAAAACTTGATGTTGTGGAAAATGATCCAACACGAAACTCACCGGCAAGTGTACCGGGTCGCATCAAGTAATAATAACTCACATGAGTGAGGTCGATCCCACAGGGATTGAAGGATTGAGCAATTTTAGTTTAGTGGTTGATTTAGTCAAGCGAATCAAGTATTGGTTGAGTGTTTGTGATTAACGAAAGCTAAATTGCTTGAAATGTAAAGGAGAATGGAAGAATTGCAGTAAATTAAAGAGTAAAGAAAGTAAAGAAGCTGAATCTTAAAGTGCAAGTAATATAAAGTGCAGAAACTTAGATTGCAAGAAATATAAATGGCTGAAACTTAAAGTGCAAGAAATGTAAATTGCTTGAATTATAAAAGGGATTGGGAACTGGGATTGCAGAAACTAAACAAGGACAAGTGAATTGCAATAAACAGACAAGTAGAAGATAAATTGAATTAAGGTAGATCTCGAACAGAAGAGGAAAAATGCTTTGAAAATTTAAGAACAGAAAGTGAGCGATGTTTAATTTGCAGCAATTTAAAAGAAGGTTGAAGATCTAAGAAGTGGAAGAGACTAGAAAACAAGTCTAGATCTCAATTCCTTCCTTGATTCAACAAGAACAATTGCAAAAGAAATAAAGAAAAATGAATTGTAGAAAGAGTAGAGATGAAGTAGTAAACAGAAATTGAAATTCAATTATGCAGAAAATTAAAACAAGAGATCTTAAGGTGAGATTGAAACAGAAGTCCTTCAATTCTTCACCCAAGATCCAAAGCAAGAAAAGTAAAGGGTGCTCAAGCAAGAACAAGGAAGAAGAGAGATCAATTTTCCTCCCCAATTCTCTAAGAACTAAATTCCAAAGTAAAAGCTCAAAAATGGAAGTTAAAGGAAAATTCAAAAGTGATTCTAGGTGTCCTAATTACATCAAACTAGCTCCTATTTATACACTTTCTATTCTTGGATTTTGGAATTTGGATGGGCTTTTGAATTGGTGAAGAAATGAATTAAGTTGGATTTTTAATCGAATTTTCAGCCCATGTGAAAATTGCTCCCAGGAGGATGCTCAGCTCAAGTGAGAAGCAGAGCATTGAAGCTTTGTGTGGTGATCCTTTGTAGCGTGCCTTGGCTGGGAGAACCACCAGGGGAATGCTCTGCTCACAAGGAGAGCTGAGCATTGGGGCCTTGTGCGCGTGTCTTGCGCGCTCAACTCCCTGGCCGTGTCAAATGTTGTGCCTTGCCTTCCTTGGTCCGTGTCAAACTCTTGTGTGATGCACCAAGGAGTAGCGCTCAGCTCTCCAAGTGAGATGAGCATTGGAGCTTCCAAGGGAGGTCCTTGGTTCGAAGCTTGAGGGAAGTATGCGCTGGTGGTATTTTCTTGGTTTCCTTGTGGCTCCTTGCTCCTTGCTTCCTCAAGGTGTTGAGTTCGAACCTTGGATGATGCATTTGAACAATTCTTGGCTTATTTTCCTTGTGAGTAGCGCTCCCCCACTCCCCATTGGTTCTTGGTTCGACTCTTGGAGAAGGCATTTGGCAAATAATTTCCTTGAATTTCTTTTGATGAATGCCCGATAATGCTCCCTTGGTGAGTCGAGCATTGTTTTTCCATTCCTTGTTTCTTGGCTTCAAATTGTGCTCAGCTCACAAGGTGAGCAGAGCATTGAGACATTGCTTCCTTGGTTTATTGTTGTGCTCCTTTGGAGAGCACTGACCTCTTGGGGAGAGCATTGTGGCTTCCCTCCTTTCATGTGCCACGTTTCCTCATGTTCTTTGCCACACTTTTCTTTTCCTTGAGCCACACTTCTTAAGCCACGCTTTCTTGTTTTCTTCTTTTCTTCACCTACAATTAATCAAAACAACCAATCAAAGTATCACTAAATTCACAAGGTTTATAAATCATTAAAAATCAATTAATTTTAGCCCAAACCTCATGATTTAGCATCAATTAAATGGTGGTTGTTTGATTTAAAGAAGTCATGCATTTTCATTCCAAATTACTTACTTAGACTGCAAAAAAGTGCATAAAACCTAGTGAAAACAAAGAAAAAGGCTAGTGAAACTAGGCTAAGATGACTTGTCATCCCCTCCCATTTTTTTTCCGCCACAATTCAAACTAATCTCTCTTTTCTTTTGTCTTGCAAGGAAATTGAAGGGAATGTTGGAGGAAACTGATGGGACAACCAAATGAAGGGGGGTTCGGCCACTTCACCAAAGGAACTACACACTTGTCTTCAAGGGGAGTACCTTGGGAAGTATTGCCATGCAACATTGGGAGTAGGATAGCCTTGGAGACCGAACCAATTAATTCATAAAAATGGTGATCCTTGTGCCCATCTAATGCCAAACCACAACCGTCCACCATTAAGCCGTACCATCAATCCACACCTTTCAATCACCCATCATCCTCCTATATAAATGACCCCCACTCTATACCTTTCCATATTCAAATATCCTTCCATTCCATTTTTTTTCTTTCTTTCGGAATACACACTCAACACTTCTTCTCCCATCAAAAGCTTTCTCACACACTCCCATAGCTACATTTTTTTAAGCTGCAATCATCCATATTTCTACAAATTTGAAATCAAAAGGTTACTCATGGGATCATCGAGCTCTAAAAGAAGAAAAGGGAAGGAGTCTATGGAGCAACCTCCTTTTGATGAGAAGAAATTTAGAACCTTTCACCATGCATTACAATTTAGGTGGATGGCTAAAAAAGAGATCATATATGAGCTATGCTTTCAAGTCACAAAAATTGAGTACCCCAAAATCACAGAGAAAGTGGAAAAGAGAAGATGGGAGCTCCTCACTGATCTGGTCACAAGAGTAAATGCAACTCTTGTAAGAGAGTTTTATGCAAATATGGTCAGGGATGATAGGGCAGATGAATCGTATATAAGCTTCGTAAGAGGAATGACGGTGGATTTTAGTCCCATGAACATCATGAGGGTGTTAAAGCTACGAACCATACCATTCGCAGAAGAGAGCTATCAACCTAGAATAGATAGTAGTCTCAATTATGACCAGATTGTGCAAGATATCTGTATACCAAGAGCTGATTGGGTAAGAGATTCCCATAAGAAGCCCAAATTCATTAAGAGAGGGGATTTTACCCCTGAAGCAAAAGGGTGGTTTGAAATTGTAAGGAGATCCATCCTTCCCGCCGGGAACAACTCAGAGGTAAACCGTAAGAGAGCAACAATGGTACAATGTATACTCAAAGGGGGAGAGATCAAGGTTCATGAACTTATTGCTCAGGGCATTCGAAAGTTTGATGAGAAAATTGATTCTGGAGGAGGAGGGTTAGGCTACCCTAGCACCATCTTCCGTCTGTGCGCAGAGGCTGGGGTGGTGTTCGAAGATGGAAACCCCGAGTGGATAAAAGTCGGCATCCCAATTACTCTTCGACGGATGCATGCCGTTGCACCTCCCCTACCTCAACGAAGACTAAGAAAGAGGCCAGCCCATCAAGTTGAAGAAGGACAAAACCCGGAGGAGCAAGCCCCAGCCACTTTAGACATGCACCAATTACAAGAAGCTATTGATGGCTTGTCTAGGCAATACATGGAGAATCAAAGGGCACAGAAGGAGCTTCAACTGCAAATGATGGACCGCTAAGAAGAATCACTCTCTAGATAGATGAATCAACAAGGGGAGTGGCAAAAGCAATTGATGGAGTAGCAATTGGAACAAGGGAGACAGTGGGGTGAATCCTTCCACAGGTTGAACCAAAAGAAAGATCAACAACAAGAAGCCATCCAAAAGCTAATCAACATCCAAGCACATAAAGGTGCACACATTCATAAAATACATCGTAAATAAAGAGAACAGGCAGATCTTTTCGATGAATATAGAGCGTTCTCGGAAGGAGTCTATATGAGTGAGACTGGATATCATGTAAACACTCAAGCCAGGCTCAGATACTTAGTCGGACAACTGCCTGTATTGCACCCTGGGATCACAAGATATGAGGACGTAAAGGATGAATTAGCACGAGAGGAACGAGAAAGAGCCGAAAAGAGTCACGAATCAGTAAGGAAGGCACTGGAAGATTGGAAAAGAGCCAGAATGACACGGATGCAAGGAAGTGCAAGTGGACACAAAGATGACAAACAAGAGAGAGCATGAGCATTCCAATAAGTAAAAGGTGGTGGAGTTCCCTCTTCGATCTATCTTTTGCAAGTTTTAAATAAGGAAAATCATGTATGAAATAGAACATGCTTCCATAGTAGCTTAGAAATTTTCAATTTTGCCTTTAATATTTTATTGCTTAGGTCCAAGGTTGCTAGTCTAAGTCCCTGGCTTTCATTTTCATCTTGCTTGCATGTATGCTTGCCCTTTAAGTCAAATAAAAGAAAATGCTATGAAAAATAAGAGTGGGGTTTATCTTGTGAAGTAAGTTCTCAATGTTTGTGGTATGGTAATTGATTATCTAAGTTGGTTCACTAACAAGGTATATAGGCAACTATATGCTCTAAGTCACATGCCTGAAGCACATCCTATTGAGACTAGCCAAACAACAAGATCATAATAAGAAAAAAAGAAGAACAATAAGAGTTTGAAAAGGAAAAGAAAGATAAAAAGAAATAAGGCTAGTCACCAAGGGTTTGAATCTTGAGGCATGTGTCTGTGGTGTTTGATGCGGTGTTTTCTAACCCACAACTACTAACCGGCAAGTGCACCGGGTCGTACCAAGAAATACCTTACGCGAGTAAGGGTTGATCCCACGAGGATTGATGCATTAAGCAATAATAGCGTTTGATAGGATTAGTTAGACAAACAGAAAATAGTGTTGGGAGTTCAAAGAGCATTAAACAGTACTTTAAGAATTTCAGAAAGCAAGCAGCAATGAGTTGGGAATAAAATATTTGAGAAAGCAGCTAAGGTTTCAGATTTATCTAATTTCCGGATTAACTTTTATTACTAATTAATTTAATCATGAAATAATTAATTTCATGGCAAACTATATGTGACTAGACCCTAATTCCTTAAACCTTCCTAGTCTCCTCTAAAATTCATTAATTGCTAATTCCTTGGTCAATTAATTCCAATTAGAGGGTGATGATCAATTTCTAGTTTATATGCCAAAAGAATCCTAATTATCCACAAATAAGGGGATTATATCTCACGTATCCCGTTAAATACAAACAATTAGAAATTCAGTATAATATGTTTTCAAGCTGTTGTTTAAGTAAAGAGCTTTTCCAAGTTTTACAAGAACTCAATTAGAACATGGGTCATACTTCCGTTCCACCCATATTCATAAAATAAAGAACGAAAACAATTATTGAAATATAAATCAAGACATGAATTAAATTAAAAAGATCAAATGAATCAATCCATGAAAATAGACAGAGCTCCTAACCTTAACAATGAAGGATTAGATTCTCATGGTTCAGAGAGGAAAAATAAGGGTTCTGGTAACAATGTGTGTCCCGTGTCTGAATGTACAGAGTTTCTATTTATAATTAATCCTAATAAATTTAAAATCTAATTATCTAAAATTAATATCTTTTCCTAAAAAATAATATTTGAATTTAAATTCAAATTAATTAACAAGTCTTCCGCTGATGGGTGGGGACCACTTGATTTATCCATTCTGCAGCTTCCAATCTGTGTTTTCTGGGCTGAAAACTGGGTCAAAACGCGGCCCAAAATCCACGCCAGCGATTTCTGTAAATTCTGCAGATCACGCACGTCACACGTACGCGTCGCTGGTCTTCTTTGCAAGTCACGCGGACGCGTCAGTTACGCAGACGCATCGCTGAGCAAATCTTCAATTCACGCGTATGCGTCGCCATGGATGCTTCCAGATCACGCGCACGCGTCAGGCACGCGTGTGCGTTGCTTCTCGCAGCCATCTCCTTTGATTATTATGCTGCAGAAACTCCATCAAATTCTGCCGAATGCTAACTAAAATAAATAAAATTGCCCAAAACTCAAAATAGCATCCATAGTGGCTAAAATATAATTAATTCTTAATTAAACTCAGCAATTTAAGTGCAAATTCACTAGAAAAAGATAGACAAGATGCTCACGCATCAGTGTTCCTATGCAAGGGACATGCTTGGATGAATAAGCTCTCAGGGGTGCCTTATCACTTGGTAACTTGGGTTAACTAACCCGGGATTATCAGCTGAAAATCCACTATCAAGAGCAACCTTTGCTACAGAGCACATAGTAACCCAAAGAGGTACTGGACACCAAGGTCTCAAAAAGGAAAATAACAAACCATGTGCCTGTGGTGTGCATGTATGGGGGAGATAGACTTGAGGGAGTAAGTCTTTAGGGGTGTCTCAACACCTAGCACCTTGAACCAACTGGTTCAGGAGCGTTGGCTGAAAGCTTATCTTAAAGAGTTGTCCTCTCACAGAACACTTAGCCTAAGAATGCAATAAACCCTGGAAAAGAAGGGAGGATCAATAAATAAGAAGTCTCATAGGGTGCAATCAAGTGAGTGTTTAAGGGCATCATAAGGACCTGAAAACCAGTAAAGGAATGAACCTAAGTTGCTATGCATGAAACCCCATAAACCATGAACTTGACTTCTATAATAATGATTTGTTTATCTTGTTCTTTCATTCATCTGTCCTATGATTTAGTACTTGATTAGGGACAAGCAAGCTTTAAGTTTGGTGTTGTGATGCCAAGACATCTTGGCCAGTTTCACTGACCTTTTCTTTATTGTTTTAGGGTAATTTCATGCATTTTCTTAGTAAATAAGCAATTTTTGGATAAAAATATACTTACACCTTGATTCAAGCAAACATTGTGAACTTTACATGGTTTCATGAGAATTATGCAGGAATTTAATGATAAAATGGATAATGCATGATCTCATGACTTGAAACAGAACTTTGATGCACTTTATTTGCTTGATTTCAGGACAAAGGAAGCAAGGAAGAGCCATGTTAGTAGCCACGTTAATCTAATTAACGTGACCACTAACGTGGAATGGGAATAAGCTTGTAGCGTTAATGGAAAAAGTGATCGCCAATAACGCCTTCGAAGCCATCATAGCCCACGTTTGTTGCCACGTTAATTACATTAACGTGGTAGCTAACGTAGAGGAAAAGGAGAGCTCCAATGTTAGTGGTAAAAGTGAATATCACTAACGTTCCAAAAGGGCACGCTTAGCCATGTTAAGAGTCACGTTAATCCAATTAACGTGAATTATAACATGGGAGGAGAAAGCAATCGCCAACGTTAGTGACACTCACCTTTGTCACTAACGTTGGACTAAACCAATATTTCCCATGTTAGTGGTCACGTTAAGACCACTAACGTGAAGGGAAATGTGGAGCAACAGATAATAGGCCAACATTAGTGATACTTACCTTTGTCTCTAACGTTGGAGATGGCAATCACCACCACATTAGTGGTCACATTAATGCAATTAACGTGAGACACTAACGTGGGAAAGAGGGGCGTTTGAAGCGTTAGTGACAAAGGTAAGTGTCACTAACGCTCTCGAAGCTTGGGCATGCCCACGTTAAGGGCCACGTTAGTTACACTAATGTGGATCACTAACGTGGGAAAAAGAATGAAAGAGCAACGTTATTGGTAAAGGTTAATGCCAATAACGTTTGCGAAGAACTAAGAGGCAGCGTTATTGGTAAAGGTGAATGCCAATAACATTTACGAAGGACCAAGAGGCAACATTATTGGTCATGTTTGTGCCACTAACGTTGAAGTTAACGTGGATCAATTTGGTTTGGAGCGTTAGTGAAAAAGGTGATCGTCACTAACGTTCTCGAACCCACATTTCAACTTAACGTTAACACCACTAACGTCCTAACTAACGTCCACCATGCCTGACTCACACTTTTTCTGCAAGCTAAGCTAAGCTGACTAGAATATCAAGAAGAGTATTATATATAAGAGTAGTTTTGAACTAGAAAGGGAGCTTGGCATTTTGGAGAACTACACTCTGTATATTTACTTTTCTGCAATTTCTAGTTTGCTTTAGAATGTACTCTTCTCTATCATTTTCCATTTCCAGAGCTATGAATAACTAAACCCCATTTCATTGGGTTAAGGAGCTCTGTTGTAATTTGATGGATCAACTATAGTTTTTATTCTTCTTCCTCTTTCTTTTCTCTTGATTCAGTAGAAAGCTTTCGATCTTAATTCAATTGGTTAGTTGTCTTGGAAAAGAAACTCTCCATAATTGGATCTCCTCTGAGCCTTGGAAAAGGGATGAGCAGATCATGCTAGAAATGCTTTCTCATGTTGGACCAAATTGGGGTTTGGACGGATATAGTGACATATAATCCTCCCAACACTTTGATTTGGAAATACATGTGGTATAATCAGTGACCATATTTTTATTAGTTTTTTAGCAAAATTCACATTTCTGGACTTTACTATGAGTTTGTGTATTTTTCTATGATTTCAGGTATTTTCTGGCTGAAATTGAGGGGCCTGAGCAAAAATCTGATTCAGAGGCTAACAAAGGACTACTCATGCTATTGGATTCTGACCTCCCTGCACTCGAAATGGAATTTTTGGAGCTACAAGAGTCCAAATGGCACGCTCTCAATTGCGTTGGAAACTAGACATCCAAGGATTGCTACAATATATAATAGTCCATACTTTGCTCGAGTTTAGATGATGCAAACTGGCGTTTAACGCCATCTTTCTGCCCTATTCTGGCGTTAAACGCCAGAAACAAGTTGCAAAGCAGAGTTAAGCACCAGAAACAAGTTACAAACTGGCATTTAACTCCAAGGAAGATGGTACATGAAAATTACACTCACACTATGTAATTTTGCACAACTAACCAGCAAGTGCACTGGGTCGTCCAAGTAATACCTTACGTGAGTAAGGGTCGATCCCACGGAGATTTTTGGGTTGAAGCAAGCTATGGTTATCTTATTATTCTTAGTCAGGATACCGATAGGGTTCTTTAGTTTTAGTTGTAAAAAGTAAAAGAGCATGAAATTAGTAATTATTACGCAGTAATGGAGAATATATTGGAGTTTTGGAGATGCTTTGTCTTCTGAATCTCTGCTTTCCCCCTGTCTTCTTCATCATGCACGCAAGGTTCCTCCTATAGCAAGCTGTATGTAGGGCATCACCGTTGTCAATGGCTACTTCCCATCCTCTCAGTGAAAATGGTCCAAATGCTCTGTCACAGCACAGCTAATCATCTCTCGGTTCTCGATCATGTCGGAATAAAATCCAGTGATTCTTTTGCGTTTGTCACTACGCCCAACACTCGCGAGTTTGAAGCTAGTCAAAGTCATTCAATCCTTGAATCCTACTCGAAATACCACATACAAGGTTTAGACTTTCCGGATTCTCAAGAATGCTGCCAATGGATTCTAGCTTATACCACGAAGATTCTGATTAAGGAATCTAAGAGATACTCATTCAATCTAATGTAGAACGGAGGTGGTTGTCAGGCACACGTTCATGAATTGAGAATGGTGATGAGTGTCACGGATCATCTCATTCATCATGGTTAAGTACGAATCAGTATCTTAGATAGAAACAAGCGTGTTTGAATGGAAAATAGACATAGTTGCATTAATTCATCGAGACACAGTAGAGCTCCTCACCCCCAACAATGGAGTTTGGAGACTCATGCCGTCAAAAAGTGTAAAGTTCATATCTAAAATTGTCATGAGATACAAAATAATTCTCTAAAAGTTGTTTAAATACTAAACTAGTAACCTAGGTTTACAGAAAATTAGTAAACTAAGATAGGTAGTGCAGAAATCCACTTCTGGGGCCCACTTGGTGTGTGTTAGGGCTGAGACTTAAGCTTCTCATGTGCCTGGACTGTTTCTGGCATTAAACATTAGGTTGTAACCTGTTTCTGGTGTTTAACTCCAACTTGCAACCTGTTTCTGGCGTTCAACGCCAGAATGCAACATGGAACTAGCGTTAAACGCCAGTTTACGTCATTTATCTTCGCGCAAAGTATGAACTATTATATATTGCTGGAAAGTCCTGGATGTCTACTTTCCAACCCATTTGATAGCGCGCCAATTGGACTTCTATAGCTCCAAAGAATCCATTTCGTGTGTAGGGAGGTCAGAATCCAACAGCATCAGCAGTCCTTTTTCAGCCTGAATCAGATTTTTGCTCAGCTCCCTCAATTTTAGCCAGAAAATACCTGAAATCACAGAAAAACACACAAACTCATAGTAAAATCAAGAAATATGAATTTTTCCTAAAAACTAATAAAAATATACTAAAAACTAACTAAAACATACAAAAATCTATATGAAATTACCCCCAAAAAGCGTATAAAATATCCGCTCATCAGAAGACCTCTACACGTGAAAGCTTCAATACACAGCCAAAGCACATACCAAGTAGGCCCGGAAGTGGATTACTGCATTATTTACTTATTTCTGTAACCCTAGTAACTAGTTTAGTATAAATAGAACTTTTTACTACTGTACTCACATCTTTGGAGCTTTTTGAACATCTTTGAACCATTGTTCACGTTTTGGGTTTCCAATCAACGATTCACATCAACTCCCCTCGGACAATGGGGCATCTGAATCTGATATTAGAATCTTCGTGGTATAGGCTAGAATCCATTGGCAGCATTCTTGAGAACCGAAAAGTCTAAACCTTGTCTGTGGTATTCCGAGTAGGATCTGGGATGGGATGACTGTGACGAGCTTCAAACTTGCGACTGTAGGGCGTGGTGACAGATGCAAAAGGATAGTAAATCCTATTCCTACACGATCGAGAACCAACAACTGATTAGCCATACGATATCTGTGCATGGTATTTTTCATCCGAGACGAGAAATCCGACAGTTGATTAGCCGTACAGAAACCGTAGAGGACCATTTTCACTGAGAGGACGGGAAGTAGCCATTGACAATAGTGACACCCAACATACAGCTTGCCATAGAATGGAGTTAGAAGGATTGGATGAAGGCAGTAGGAAAGCAGAGATTCAAAAGGAACAACGCATCTCCATACGCTTATCTGAAATTCCCACCAAGGAATTACATAAGTATCCCTATCTTTATTTTATGTTTTATTTATCTTTTAATTATTAAAACTCCATAACCATTTGAATCCGCGTGACTGAGATTTACAAGGTGACCATAGCTTGCTTCAAGCCGACAATCTCCGTGGGATCGACCCTTACTCGCGTAAGGTTTATTACTTGGACGACCTAGTGCACTTGCTGGTTAGTTGTGCAAAGTTGTGAAAAAGAGTTGAGATTACAATTGTGCGTACCAAGTTGTTGGCGCCATTGAGATCACAATTTCGTGCACCAAACACTATCATCAAGTCTAGCAAGTCAGACACATCAGCTCCGACCCGTACAGAAGATCTCATCCAAGATCGACCTACTTTTTTAGGTAACCTTCGAAACAGTTACTGTTCTGAGGGTTACCTAAAACTATAGGTCAATCTCGGATGAGATCTTCTGTTATGGCTGGAGCTTTCGTGTCCGACTTGTCGAATCTTGAGGCACAGCTGATCCTTGATCACCGGATGGTGGTGGTACTTGCAAGAGACTCCGATGCTTAAGTTAACACAGGCTTTAAGCAGGTTTTTTTGTGTAGAATCAGAGTATGAGTTATACCTGGGTGCTCCAGTGTATTTATAGTACTGTGGGGTGACCCTTCTTAAGATAAGTTTAGTTATCTTTTCTTATCTTTGGGCGAAGTCACCTATCTTTTAGGCCAGCCGTCTTTAGAATGGGCCGTGTCCTTCTTTTTGGGCCTACTTGGGCCTCTATGGCAATTTGGCTGAGCTCTTTTTAGGTAGAGGTCGGTGATGATTAACCTAGTAAGAGGTCGGTCACTTTGTCTCCATCCAACCCGAATCGTATACCTCGACCTAGGGTATGAACAGTGCTCCTGCTTGAGCTTGGACCCTCCACAAGGTCGTGCTTTCTTAGCTTCGACCCCTTTGGGGAAGTCGTGCTCATGCATCTTGGTCCAATCTATTCTTTCGTTTGCAAGGTTGAATGCGAAGCATTTTTTTTGCCTTCGCTCCTTTATTGCCGCGTTTATTTCTCAATGGGGTTACTTTCTTGGGAATACGCATGTGCCTTTAATGCCTATTGATTGGGCTTTTGTTTTGCCATTTTTTCCCTCTTTAAACTTCCTTTTGAAATCAAAGAAGAGGTTTTGCCCTTAGCTTTTAGTTTCCTTCTTTCTTTTGTCTCCAACTTGAGAAGAATCCTCCTTCTTTGGCTCTTTCTCCTTTGTCTTCCCGCCTCCAAGCTTTTTATTTTTCTTTCCGCAGCATTCGATAGTGTGGGTTGCTCGTGTTTCTGTTCGTGCATTCATCGCGCTTACTCCCTCTTCATCGCAGGTTGGTATTCCTCTGTTCCTCTGTGTCTTAATAGTTATCTTTATATTTGCTTTATTCGTTGCATGCTTGCATAAAGTTTCGATCTTTATATCTTTTCCTTAGGAAAAAATTACTTCGCTTTACCTCTGCTATCTTGCTTTGGGGAAGCATAGGAGTTTTACTCTTTGTTTGGGAAGTCTATGGTTGCAATATTTTCTACATTCTGTTCGGCTGCCTCCAAAAGGTGCCCCTGGGTTCTTGCTGATGATTTATTGCTTTCGTTGATTCTGAGGTGCCTTTTTGTTGCCGTACTTATTATTTGTTGATTGTTTCTTCAATTCTGTCTGAGTTGTTTTGGTAGTGACCCCTTGTTATTATTCTTTGCTGTAGGTATAGTTTGCTCTATGTCTACCCGTAAGAATATTGTCGAGATGTCCATTGATGACTTGCATCATCTACCCTTTTTTCTTGCATAAAAAGGACCATAAAAGAGCATAATCTCATTGATCATTGTAATTCATGCAATAATTGATTAATATTATAGTACATTGCTTTAAAATGAGTTTGTGCTGAATTTCAGGTGAAAGAGACATCAAAAATGGGAAGAAACCAACAAAACAAGCTGGGGGTGTGAAATCGGCATGCCACTTGGAGCAAACACCACAAAAATGCACTGGCGTGGCACGCCAGGAGCTGGGCGTGGCACGCTAGTGCTGAAGTCCAGAGGGGATCCTCAAGGCATTTACATGGGTGTGGCACGCCAGAAGCTGGGCGTGGCACGCCAGTACAATTCTCCAGAGAGCAACAATGAAGACCACTAAAGGGGCGTGGCACACCAGGCTGGGCGTGGCACGCCTAGCACACCACTGACTATGGGTGTGCCACTTGAGCCATAGGCGTGGCACGCCAATTCATCACTCCAGAAGGGATCATCATTAGGGCGTGCCACTTGGTATCGAAGGCGTGGCACGCCAGCTTCAAAAGTCACTTGGGCATGCCACTTGAGGAGCCAGGCATGGCACGCAAACCTCTGGACATGACACGCTAGTTATATTTTCCAGAGAGAGAATTAGGAGGCCAACCATAAGGGTGTGCCACTTGGTATCGAAGGCGTGGCACGCCAGCTACCACTCTCCACCCAGGCGTGCCACTTGAGTCTCAGGCGTGGCACACCATCATCACCAATCTACCAAGAAGAGGAACTGGGCATGCCACTTAAATGCTGGGCGTGGTACGCCAGTGAAGGAGCCAAGTACAAATGGGCGTGGCACGCCAGTCCCTGGGCGTCCCACGCTAGTTTAACTTTCCAAAGAGATTGATCAAGCACACAGCATGGGCGTGCCACGCTAGTTCAATTTTCCAGAAGCAAGAAGAAAAGGGAAAAGGCCTGGGCGTTCCACTTGGACTCGAAGGCATGGCACACCAGGGATGCTAACGAAGGAAGGCGTGCCACTTGAAGAGCTGGGCATGACACGCCAAGCTAGAATTTGAGTTAGGCGTGGAACGCCATTGAAGTGCCTGCCACATGACAGCTTGAAAATCACATTTATTAAGTTTCTTTTCCCTCCAAATTGTATTTTTCTTTTCACTTTTGTATTTTTTTATTTTTAGAGCTAGGAGTAGTATAAATAACCCCAAGAAGTACTGAGAAAGGGGGTTAAGCAGTTAGGAAGCTAAGTGTGGAAGAGAGCTTTTAGATTTATTTTTACTTCATCATCTTCTCCATCTTGAGTACTTTTCTCTGAGCTATGAGTAGCTAAATTCCTTCTCATTGAGAGAGGGAGCTCTGTTGAACTTGATGGATTAATGATAGTGAATTTCTTCTTCTCTTCATCTTCTCTTTGATTTGCTAGAAGGAATTTCGTTCTTCATGCTTAGTGTTCAATTATCATGGAAGAGAAATTGAATGCAAAATAGGTTTCATGGGAACCTTGGAAAAGGAAACATGAAACAATGCTAGAAATCCCTTCTCACACTTGAGTAGAATTTGGGTTTTGGTGTTTGGATATGGTGACATATAATCCTCCCTCTACTTGGACCTATGATGATGTGTGGTATAATCAGGGACCAAGCATATCTCTTTTCATGAGCAATTAGACCAAGGAATTAGCTATTGATCAAGATCTTAGAGATTGAGTCACCAAGGGATTGGGACTTAATCAATCATGATTGACAAGAGGTCAATGAGTTGCATGATTAAAGAGGATATAAGCTGGATTTAATCCATAGAGACAATATCTCCTGATCTCAATGAATTCCCCTATTCTCATCTTTCACCTTCTTTATAGCTTTTTTTACATTCTGTAAATCCCCATTCTTATTTACAATTAAGTCATTTAATCTTCTGCTCTTTACATTCTTACCATTTCTATTTCTGCACTTTACTACTTTATTACCTTTTGGCCATTTATATTTCTGCCCATTTATAATTCTGCAATCACAATCTATTCTGTTTAGCTTGACTAATTCACCAATTGATAAAAAATTTTCAAATCTACTAATCTCTGTAGATTCGACCCCACTCCTAGTGGGTTATTACTTGACGATAATTTTGGTGCGCTTGCCAAAAGAACGGATTCATTATTTTTATATGGGGAGTGAATTTCGGTCATCAAGTTTTATGGCACTGTTGCTGGGGATTGGTTTGAATTTGACAATGATCAAATTGATTGGAGAGCAAGATTAAGCATTTTAATTACTTTATTATTTTTCTTTTTTTATTATTGTTCCTTACTTTCTTTTTCCATTATGATTTCGGTCGTTTTGCTGGGATCATTTTAGTTATCCATTGTCCATATTTCCATTTTACTAACTGTTTGACTAATTGATTCAACAAAGCTAATCACTAATTTTAACAAGATTTCTTTTTCACTTCACTTGTTCTCTGCTGGCTATTTGCTAAGTGTATGACAAGTAGAAGGGGAGGAACCTTATCTCCCTTTGATAGTGAACTTGAGAGGACCTTCCTTAGATTAAGGAGAGAAGCGAGAGGCAAAGGCATAGTTAGAGAGGAAGTAGTGGAAGAAGATTTAGAAACCACTATGGAAGAAGAAGTGCACGACCATGTTAGGGAGGAAGCAGGCAATCATGTTGGGCAAGAGATGAGAGTCTTAGGCTCCTACATCAACCCAAATCTAGGAAACTGTGTTAGCAGCATTCTGAAACCAACAATCCATGCTAATAACTATGAGTTGAAACCTCAACTCAGCATACTTGTCCAGAATAATTGTTCATATGGAGGAGGTGCTCAAGAGGATCCAAACCAATATCTCACTGCATTTTTGAGGATATGCGACACTGTAAAGTCCAATGGTGTACACCCTGACACCTACAAGCTACTTTTGTTCCCTTTCTCACTCAGAGATAAAGCAACAAAGTAGTTGAAGTCATTCCCCAAGGAGAGCTTGACCACTTGGGAGGAAGTTGTGAACAAATTTCTAGCAAGATTCTACCCTCCGCAGAGAGTCAACAGATTGAAAACTGAGGTGCAAACATTTAGGCAACAAGATGGTGAAATACTCTATGAGGCTTGGGAGAGGTTCAAAGATTTGACAATGAAGTTCCCTCCAGAAATGTTCAATGAATGGGTTCAACTACACATCTTTTATGAAAGGCTATCATATGAAGCAAAGAAGGCTGTGGACCACACTTCAGGAGGTTTACTTAACAAGAAGAAAACTAAATTAGAAGCCATAGATGTTATTGAGACAGGGGCAGAAAATGAGTATTTTTATGCTTCAAATAGAACTCAAAGGAGAGGTGTGCTAGAACTCAACTCTATGGACGCCTTGTTAGCTCAAAACAAGGTAATTGCAGCACAACTAGCAGCCTTGACCAAGAAGATAGAGAATAATCAAGTTTTAGCCATTCAAGCCCAAGCCTCTCAGTAAAAAAAAATGCACTAGAAGCTCAAGGTGAATGGGAGTAAGAAAATTATGTGAACAATTCATCTAGACCACCATATGATCCAAACTCTAAGACATACAACCTAAGTTGGAAGAACCACCCAAATTTTGGGTGGGGGAACCAACAAAGCCACAACCAAGACCATAACAAGCCATACCACAATCACAACCCCAACCATCAATCAAACAACAACAGACCCTACCACAACTCACAAAACACATCATACCATTCCACCCAGCAAACACACAACAACCACTAACAAGACACATCAACCTTAACTATGCAACCACGTAAAATTAAGAGCGACTTTAAGAGAGTAGAGGCTGCAATAGCACAACTGTCATCACAACTGACAGGAGCCATTTCCACCCTCTTAGAGAGACAAACACAGGCTGAGAGAAAGATAGTTGCCAATTAAGAAGAATACAGATCAAATATGAAGAATCAAGGCACAACAATCTCAAAACTGGAAGCACAAGTAGGGATTTTATCCAAGTAAATCCCAATGCCCACACATACATTTTCCAGTGATACTATGGCCAACCCAAGAGGGGAATGCAAGGCCATCAAACTTAGAAGCAGGAAGGTTGTAGAAGAAGCAACCCCAAGCCAGGGTAACCATGAAGAAGAAGCTGCAGAAAAGCATGGAAACAAGAATGAAGAAGAAACCCTTACCCCATCCTTACCAAAGCCAGTCTCGAAGCCTTATGTGCCAAAGGCACCATATCCACAAAGGCTGAGGAAAGATGGGAAGGATAGCCAGTTCTCTAGATTCTTAGATATCTTCAAAAAGCTCCAAATCAACATACCATTTGCTGAAGCTTTGGAGAAAATGCCACTTTATCCCAAATTTCTGAAAGAGCTCATGACAAAAAAAGGAACTGGGGTGAAAAAGAGACCATAGTGCGAACTGAGGAGTGTAGTGCCATCATACAAAGGAAGCTTCCCTAGAAAATGAAAGACCCAGGGAATTTCCAAATCCCCTGTATCATAGGGGACATCAATATTGAGAAGGCCTTGTGTGACCTGGGAGCTAGCATCAATCTCATGTCCCTAACCATGATGAGGAAGATGAAGATTGAGGAAGCCAAGCCAACAAGAATGGCACTCCAATTGGCTGACAGAACATTTAAGTTTCCACATGGGGTAGTGGAAGACTTGTTGGTGAAAGTGGGAGAATTTATTTTCCCAGCTGACTTTGTTGTGCTGGATATGGAAGAAAAGGCTAACACATCAATCATCCTAGAAAGGCCATTCCTAGCTACTATTAAAGCCATCATTGATGTGCAAAAGGGGAACTAATCTTGAGATTGTATGAAGAGAAGATGGTCTTCAACGTCTTTAAGGTAATGAGTTACCCCAAGGAATCCATAGGAGAATGCATGATGGTAGACACCATAGAACAGATAGTTCAAGGGGTTTTGGAAGAAGAACAATGTGGAGGAACTATCGAGCTAGAACAACAAGCATCAAGTGGAGAACTACCACAAGAAACCATGGAGAATTCAATCATGCTGAACCACAAGGACAACAAGGAAGTAGAGGCACCAAAATTAGAGCTGAAAACCTTACCACCAAGCTTGAAATATGCATATTTGGGTGACAACAACACTTACCCAGTGATCATCAATTCAAGCTTGAGTAAGGAGCAAGAAGAGGAGCTTATCCAAGTGCTGAAACAACACAAGGATGCTATAGGTTGGACACTTGCAGACTTAAAAGGAACTAGTCCTTCAATGTGCATGCCCAAGATCCTACTTGAGGAGGGTGCTAAGATCTCAAGACAACAACAAAGAAGGCTAAATCTAACCATGAATGAAGTAGTCCAAAAAGAAGTGTTGAAGTTATGGCAAGCAGGGGTGATTTATCCCATATCAGATAGCCCTTGGGTAAGCCCTGTGCAAGTAGTTCTTAAAAAAGGAGGGGTCACTGTTGTACCAAATGAGAAGAATGAATTGACACCAATAAGAACAGTGACTGGCTGGCACATGTGTATTGACTACATGAAGCTTAATGAAGCCAGCAGGAAGGATCACTTCCCCTTACCGTTCATGGATCAGATGCTTGAAAGATTGGCCGGACATGAATACTATTGCTTTCTAGACGGTTATTCGGGTTACAACCAAATAGTTGTAGACCCCAAGGACCAGAAGAAAACTTTATTTACTTGTCCATATGGGGTTTTTGCTTATAGGAGAATGCCCTTTGGATTGTGCAATGCACCTGCAACATTCCAAAGGTGCATGCTCTCCATATATTCAGACATGATTGAAAGATTCATTGAAGTGTTTATGGATGACTTCTCTGTATTTGATAACGCATATTCTAATTGCTTGCACCACTTAGCCATGGTGTTAAAGAGATGCCAAAAAACCAACCTTGTTTTAAATTGGGAAAAATGCCATTTCATGGTTATAGAGGGGGTGGTTCTTGGTCATATGATCTCAAAAAGGGGCATAGAGGTGGACAAGGATAGGTGGAGGTGATTGAAAAGTTTCCCCTACCTTGCAATGTCAAAGCAATTTGAAGTTTTCTAGGGCATGCTGGCTTCTACAGGAGATTCATTAGAGACTTCTCCAAGGTTGCCAAACCTTTGAGCAACCTACTTGTCTCTAATGTACCTTTTGTTTTTGATAATGAATGCATGCTAGACTTTGAATAACTTAAGAATAAACTCTCTTCTTCACCTATCATAGCACCACCATGCTGGGATTTACCCTTTGAGTTGATGTGTGATGCATCAGATTTTGCTGTCGTTAGGACAGAGGAAGGACAAATTGGTGCATGTCATTTACTATGCTAGCAAGGTCCTTAATGAGAATCAAAGGAACTATACCACCACCGAGAAGGAATTAGTTGCCATTGTCTTTGCTTTTGATAAATTTAGATCATATCTTATTGGCTCTAAAGTAATTGTATTCACTGATTATGCACAAATACTTGCTTACCAAACAAGAGTCTAAGCCCAGACTCATAAGATGGATCCTGCTACTCCAAGAGTTTGACATTGAAATTAAAGATAGCAGTGAAGCAGAGAACAAAGTGGCTGACCACCTCTCAAGGATTCCACAAGAAAAAGAAGAGGCACACCAATTTGCAATAAATGAGAGCTTCCATGATGAGCAGTTGATGATGATCCAAGAAGCCCATTGGTTTGTAGACATAGCTAACTTCAAGGATATTGGGGAACTACCAACCAACATCAACAAACACATAAGGAGAAAACTAATCAAAGATGCTAAACACTACATCTGGGATGAGCCCTCTTTGTTCAGAAAGTGTGCTGATGGAATCTTGAGAAGGTGCATTTTCCATGAGGAATGACAAGAAATGCTTTGGCAATGTTATGGATCTGCATATGGAGGCCATTTTAGTGGGAAAAGAACCGCAGCCAAGGTGCTACAATGTGGGTTCTACTGGCCAACCATTTTCAAGGATGCAAAGGAATTGGTGTCAAGATGTGATGAATGCTAAAGAGCTGGAATCTACCCAAGAAAAACGAGATGCCACAACAATTCAAACTAGAACTTGAACTATTTGACGTATGGGGGATTGACTTCATAGGTCCATTTCCCACCTCACACGCAAATAAGTACATTCTAGTGGCAGTGGACTATGTCTCTAAGTGGGTAGAGACTATTGCAATCCCAACAAATGACAATAGGGTGGTTATGAGCTTCCTTAGGAGAAACATCTTCAGCCGGTTTGGAGTTCCTAGAGCCCTCATTAGTGATGGAGGGACACACTTCTGCAACAGACTATTGGAGACCTTACTTGTGAGATATGGAGTGAAGTATAAGGTTGCAACACCTTATCACCCTCAAACAAGTGGGCAGGTTGAGATATCAAATAGAGAGTTAAAGAGGATCCTAGAGAAAACTGTAGGAGCTTCAAGAAAGGACTAGTCGAAGAGGCTGGATGACGCTCTTGGGCATATAGGACAGCCTTCAAAACACCAATAGGTATGACCCCATATCAGTTGGTGTATGGGAAGGCATGTCATCTACCCCTTGGGCTTGAACATAAGGCCTTTTGGGCACTCAAGCTACTAAACTTTGATGGCAATGCTGTTGGGGAGAAAAGGATATTGCAATTGCAAGAATAGGAAGAGCTTAGATATCAAGCATATGAAAATGCCAAAATCTACAAGGAAAAATCTAAGAGATGGCATGATCAAAAGATAGCAAGGAGAGAGTTTGAGAAAGGTCAAAAAGTGCTACTATTCAACTCAAGACTCAAATTCTTCCCAGAAAAACTTAAGTCTCGATGATCAGGACCTTTTACTGTCCTTAAAGCATCCCCATATGGTCATGTAGAGCTCATGGAGGACAAAACTCAAATAACTTTCACTGTCAATGGCCATAGGCTCAAACATTATTTGCGAGGCTCTTTGGAGGAGCAGAGAGTGAGCTACAAGCTCAACTAAAGATGGAGGAGTGTCAAGCTAGTGACAGTAATGAAGCGCTAGTTGGGAGGCACCCCATCACTTTATTTTCTTTTGAATTACTGCTTTCTTAGAAGTAGCTTAAAATTGTCGATTTAGGTAGTTTAAGTTTCAGTTTAATAATTGTGTTTCATTGCCTTCTAGAAGTAGATTGTAGGTGGTAGATTAGGAAGTCTAATGTCAGTTTTGATAGTTAGGGGACCCTTACATTCTGTTTTCTTCTATTATGGAAATGTAATTTGATGAATGCATTTATTGATGATGAGTGATTGGGCTAAGAACTAGCTTAAAAGCTAAGTTTGGTGTGGCCACTTACCCACTTAATCTAGGCTCACAACCATTTGGATAAGTTAATTTTGAAGAGTAAGCATAGAGATTAAGTTTGGTGTGGCCACCACCATACAAGGATCACATAGCAAGTCCAATACTACTCAATTTGAAAGCATTTAATATATTGGTGAGAACATGAACGTGGTTTAATTGTGTTCAGAAGAGGTTAGAAGTAAAAGGATATGAAAGGATTGGAATTATTTTACCTTTTATGAACAGATTAAAAACCCAATGATGAACCCAATTTATTATGATGCAATGGGATTAAGTTTGGTGTCCCAAGGGACATTAATCAGTTGTAAATTCATTCACTCATATTAACAAGGAATATGGAGGATTCTTTTGTCATTACTGATGGGGTTTCAGTTTTATTTTTAGGAGAGAGAAAGGGGCTCACATGATTGATAGCTCATAAAGCAAAGAAGTCAAAGTGTACTTGCACTTTGGAACTCAACACATGCAGGAAGCAAAGTGGGATAAGGACTGGCGCCTCTTCCCACGCTAGGCGCCACTCCCTAAATGGGAAAACATTTAATTACTTTATTTCCCACCAATCAGACCACACTTCCCACCCCCTATAAAAGCCCCTCACTTTCCCACCTCTCACTTCAAACCCCAATTCACATACGAAAAGAACCCCAACAATTCCTTCTTTCTTTTCATCTCTTTTCTCTTTCCCTTACCTTTCTTTCCCTAATTCTTTTTCCTTTTCTTGATTGGGACAATCAAGTTTTAAGTTTGGTGTTGGAGTAAAACCTTGTTTTGCTTGCATTCCCTTGCAACATCCCTCAAATTTTTTCTTAAAACCTTCAAACACCCTCTCTCAACCCAATGGCACCACCAAAATCATCAGCATAAAAAAAACAAAAACCAAGGAACCAACTTTGGGGTCCTCAAGCTCAACCTTCAACGAGTACAAGTTCCCCTCCTCATTCAACCAAAACCAATTTTATGGTTGGGTGAGTGAGAGGGGAATCATTCCAGAGGTTGGTTTCCAACTGGGAAGAAACGAGCACATTGAGATCAACAGAGAGATAAACAATAGGGGCTGGGCACTCTTGTGCAACCCACCAAGGAAGGTAGTAGAAGGCTTGGTGAGGGAGTTCTATGCTAATGCCGTTCCTCAGCCAAGACAACCCTATGGTTATCTCAGCTATGTGAGGGAGAACTCCATTGATTATAGCCCCTCCAACATAGAGAGGATGCTAATGGTGAAGCGGACAAGCTCCACCCGGAGCTATGATCAAAGAATGAAGCAACAAGACCCAGAATTTGATGAAATCCTCAATGAAATCTGTGTGTTGAATGTACAATGGATAAATGACAAGGATGGGAGGCCCAACTAGTTGAGAAGAAGGGATTTAAGCCCATAAGCTAGAGGGTGGCTGGATTTTATGAGAATGTCCCTAATCCCTACATCCAACACTTTGGAGGTGACCAAAGAGAGAGCTGTGCTCATCTACAGCATCATGAAAGGTGAGAATGTCAATATTGGGGAGTTTGCCAACAACATCAATAAAGTGCTGAAAAGCACCAGCGATAACACAAAGTTGGCATTCCCTATCATCATACAAAGGTTATGTGATAAAGCTGGGGTTGAGAAGATTATTGATGAAGTGCTAGTGAAGCAAGACAAACCTATAACTACCAAGAAGATGGCCAAAGTGGTGGCTGTAAACCCACTTCAGAGGGCCAGAGAGCATAGAGCTCATGCTAATATGCCACAAGAAGAAAAAAAGAAGAAGAATCAGAGGAGCAACCACAATTTCTAGCACTCCAACCACTACCACCATATCAACAATACCAACAATTTCCTGAAGGATTCAATTGGGAACAACTGCAAGGAGATGTACACTAGATGAAAGGAGATCTACATTATTTAAGAGAAGATGTCAACCGATTCTAGGATAGTCAACAAAAGCAATGAGACCAAGTGAATAAGAATATACAACAACTCCAGGGGAGTTTGGAGCACTTGAAGGAGCAGTAAGATCAGTCTGACTGGGGAGACATGGAAAGTGCACTCAACAAAATAGTAGAGCAAAACAAATGGCAACAGAGGAACCTTGCTGAGTTTAGAAATCTTTATGATACCAAAACCATTTCAAGGAGGCAATATGATATCAACACACAAGCGAAGCTGAATCACTTGTGCAATGTTGTGGCCGCTCTTAACCCCAGATACCCAATATTCATGCAAGGGATGGAGAAGTTGAGTGCTAGACAGGAGGAAATTCTAGCTAAACACAAAGAGGATGAAGGAAACTATATGAGAAGGCTAGGATTTTGGAAGCCTAAGGACACTAAAGCTCAAGAGGAATCCTCCAAAAAGGATGAAAATGACTCCTCCCCTCCCAAGAAGAAAGACAAAGGAAAAGGGCCAATGAACTGAAGTTGAAGCTGCTCAATGTTGTTAAGTCCCATGGTTGACAATCTCTAATTTTTGAATCATGTTTGAGCTTTTCTCTCCGTTTTACTTTCTGTTTGAGAATAAATAGTACTGCTAGGATAGTTTATGTTTCATGTTTAGTTTTTTTTTTATTGAAGTCTTTTGTGAGTCCTTTGAATTACAAGAAAGAAAATGCAATGTTAATCTCAAGTCTTTTCAACATCAATAAATAATAGTTTGTCTCCATAAGAGTTGTTGTGAGTTGTGCAAGAACAATAGTAAAAGAGACTAAGACCAAGAGAGATCATTCAAAAAAAGCTAAAGGACAAGGAACTAAGTGTAGAACCTTGAATGAACTGAAAAGAAAATGAGTCATGAAAGGCAACTAGTCTTAAAAGGTATGACAAGTAGAGGTTAAAGGGTGTTCCTTGAATATCTATAGAACCAAGAAGTAGTAGGCAATAAAGACCCAAGGTTCTGAGCATCAACTACTAGGATGGAAAGAAATATTAAACAGCTCAAAAGAGTTGAAAACCCTAGTAGATTCTTGTGGTGAAGATGTGTCAAGAAGAGACCTGGGCAAGTAAATTCTTAGGGGTGTTTCAACACCTAGTACCCTAAAGCCAACTGGTTTGGGAGTGCTAATTGAAAGCCTAACTAAAGGGTTGTCTTAAGACAAAACACTTAGAGTTGTGGCCAATAAACAGAAGAGAAAGAACAACCAAAGAAGAAAATGAAATAACTTTTACTACTTCAAGGTGACAATCAATGAAATGGACCCCTAAAGCTTGTATTTGAAAGAACTCTCAAGGATCTAGAAGCTCTTTGTGGCATTGAAACAAAAATAGGCATGCATATGTTAAACACTTAGTCCTATCCTTAGTTATGTTTGTACCCACTCAAGGTCAAGTCTCAATTCTTATAGAAACCACTTACATTGATTTGCTTGGGACAAGCAAAGCTTAAGTTTGGTGCTGTGATGACTTGCATCATCTACCCTTTTTTCTTGCATAAAAAGGATCATAAAAGAGCATAATCTCATTGATCATTGCAATTCATGCAATATTTGATGAATATTATAGCACAATGCTTTGAAATGAGTTTGTACTGAATTTCAGGTGAAAAAGACATCAAAAATGGGAAGAAAACAACAAAACAAGCTGGGCGTGTGAAATCGGCGTGCCACTTGGAGCAAACGCCACAAAAATATACTGGCGTGGCACGCCAGTGCATTTTTCCAGAGGTGATCCTCAAAGCATTTACATGGGCGTGGAACGCCAGAAGCTGGGCGTGGCACGCCAATACAGTTCTCTAGATAACAACAATGAAGGCCAGTAAAGGGGCGTGGCACGCCAGGCTGGGCGTGGCACGCCTAGCCCACCACTTACTATGGGCGTGCCACTTGAGCCATGGACATGGCATGCCAATTCATCACTCCAGAAGGGATCATCACTAGAGCGTGCCACTTGGGGTTGAAGGTGTGGCACGCCAGCTTCAAAAGTCACTTGGGCGTGCCACTTAAGGAGCCAGGCCTGGCATGCCAAGCTTAAGAAACCCACAAATAGATGGGCATGGCACGCCAGCCTCTGGGCGTGGCATGCTAGTTATATTTTCTAGAGAGGAAATTAGGAGGCTAACCATAAGGGTGTGCCACTTGGTATCGAAGGCGTGACACGCCAGCTCAAGAGTCTCACTATGGTGTGCCACTTAAATGCTGGGCGTGGCACGCCAACTACTGGAACCAAGGCAAAATGATGGGCGTGGCACGCTGGTTATATTTTCCAGAGAGGGAATTAGGAGGCCAACCATAAGGGCGTGCCACTTGGTATCGAAGGCGTGGCACACCAGCTACCATTCTCCACCCAGGCGTGCCACTTGAGTCTCAAGCGTGGCATGCCATCATCACTAATCAACCAAGAAGAGGAACTGGGCATGCCACTTGAATGCTGGGCGTGGCATGCCAGCGAAGGAGCCAAGCACAAATGGGCGTGGCATGCCAGTCCCTGGGCGTCCCACGCTAGTTCAACTTTCTAGAGAGATGGATCAAGCACACAGCATGGGCGTGGCACGCCAGTCCCTGGGCATGCCATGCTAGTTCAATTTTCCAGAAGCAAGAAGAAGAGGGAGTAGGCTTGGGCGTGCCACTTGGGTTCGAAGGTGTGGCACGCCAGGAATGCTACTGATAGAGGGCGTGCCACTTGAAGAGCTGGGCGTGACACGCCAAGCCAGAATTTGAGTTAGGCGTGGCACGCCACTGAAGCGCCAGCCACACGGCAGCTGGAAAATCATGTTTATTAAGTTTCTTTTCCCTCCAAATTGTATTTTTCTTTTCACTTTTGTATTTCTTTTATTTTTAGAGCTAGGAGTAGTATAAATAACCCCAAGAAGTACTGAGAAAAGGGGTTAAGCAGTTAGGAATCTAAGTGTGGAAGAGAGCTTTTAGATTTATTTTTACTTCATCATCTTCTCCATCTTGAGTACTTTTCTCTGAGCTATGAGTAGCTAAATTCCTTCTCATTGAGAGAGAGAGCTCTGTTGAACTTGATGGATTAATGATAGTGAATTTCTTCTTCTCTTCATCTTCTCTTTGATTTGCCAGAAGGAATTTTGTTCTTCATGCTTAGTGTTCAATTATCTTGGAAAAGGGATTGAATGCAAAATAGGTTTCATGGGAACCTTGGAAAAGGAAACATGAAACCATGCTAGAAATCCCTTCTCACACTTGAGTAGAATCTGGGTTTTGGTGTTTGGATATGGTGACATATAATCCTCCCTCTACTTGGACCTATGATGATGTGTGGTATAATCAGGGACCAAGCATATCTCTCTTCATGAGCAATTAGACCAAGGAATTAGCTATTGATTATGATATGAGAGATTGAGTAACCAAGGGATTTGGACTCAATCAATCATGATTGCCAAGAGGTCAATGAGTTGCATGATTGAAGAGGATATAAGCTGGATTTAATCCAAAGAGACAACATCTCTTATCTCAATGAATTCCCATATTTCATCTTTCACCTTCTTTATAGCTTTCTTTTACATTATGCAAATCCCCATTCCTATTTACACTTAAGTCATTTAATCTTCTGCTCTTTACATTCTCGCCATTTCTATTTCTTCACTTTACTGCTTTTCTTTACCTTTTGGGCATTTATATTTCTGCCCATTTATAATTCTGCAATCACAATCTATTCTGTTTAGCTTGACTAATTCACCAATTGATAAAAATTGTTCAAATCTACCAATCTTTGTGGATTCGACCCCAATCCTAGTGGGTTATTACTTGACGATAATTTTGGTGTGCTTGACAAAAGAGCGGATTCATCATTTTTATATGGGGAGTGAATTCTGGTCGTCAACCACCAAAGTCGTCGCTGGTATGGCCGATTGGCTGGATTTTTTAGTTCTGATGTGTGTTACCGTAGCTAACCCTGAGAACTGTGAGAAACTTAGGCGATTTCATAGGATATGTATTAATAGGGAGGATGAGAAGAATTATGAATTGGTATAACCTGACCCTGAGGAAAGGGTTACCTTCCCTCCCTCTATGCCTATAATTACTTCTTTTCCTTGCTGAATATTACCATTTCTTTTACTACTTTTTAGACCAAACTGTTGTGGAACTGTAATGTGGCCCCATCTCAGCTTCATCCAAACTCTTGGGCCTTTATAAAGATCTTTTAGTTACTGTGCCGAGGATTGGGTGTCCGACCTACCATTCAACTTTTTCTTTCTCTCGTTGTTTTGACAAAACCCGGGGTGGCCAAGGAAAAGGCTTCTTGGATTTCTTTCCAAGCTACCCAGGGGAAGAAAGTATTTTCGATGTTTGATGAGTCCTTTAGGGATTTTAAGAACTACTACTTTAAGGTCTGACCTATTGAGGATGATCGTCCTTTCTTTTTAGATGAAAATAATGAGCCAACCTTTCCTTTATGGTGGCAAATAGAGCCCATAGTCCTCAAATATCCTTTTGAGAGTTTAGATGAGGTGGAACAAGCTTTTGTGAATGTTTTAGAGGAGTACTGGGGGGAGCCTCCTTATCTGGACACAAAGAAATTTCTAGGAGATCCTTCCCTCCTCGGTGCTGAGCTAGGTAGTGCCCGAGCTCTTCTTTTGTGAAAAGTGTACTTTTGTATTGACTTGCGATTCTGCCTTCATCTATGATTCTAACTGTTTTCCTGACTTCCTTTTCAGAAATGGTGAAGTCTTTAGACTCAATGAAGTCTTTTCGGAAGGCCAAGAAGGCGGTGGCCGCCCTGAATTTGTCACAGAAGATTTCGGGAGAGGGAGTCTTCGGCACAGTTGCCTCCAAAAAATCTGCCGATTGAGTCTCAGGGTCTGAGGAAGATTATCCCAACCCCTCGAGTTCGGACAATTCCCTCCAACCCTCTTCAAATGACTTCTGGTGCTGCTTTCTCCCATGCTGCTGGTCCCCCTCCAAAAAAGCAGAAGACTGTAAGGACTTACAACCTGGATGACAAAGAGTTTGATGGTGTAGCCTTTGCCATGGAGTTGATTGCTCCTCACGGCCGGGTTTCGACTGATGACATGTCGATCCTTCACCACCTTGACTTCATAACAAGCAATAGCATTCGGATGGCCAATCTTGGTGCAGCCTTGTCTCGAGTTGTCCAGGAGTCCCTAGTTCGTGCGACCAAGGCTTTTATGGAGGAAGCCAAATCTGAGTTTGATAGAATAAAGTTTTAAAAGATGATCTGGATGCTAGGGTGGCTAAGCTAGAGCTTGATGTTGAGAAGGAGAAGTCGAAAGCCACTACTGCTAAGGTGTCTGCCAATCTGGCTAAGGAGGCGGCTAAAAAGTACAAAGAGAGTTATACCCGCACCTATGGCGAGCACTTGGAGGTGAAGAAGAGACTTCGGTCTATGCAGGATGACTACACCGAGCTCCAAGGTCATACGGTGAGCAGTATGACTGAGATGTATGAGAACTTAAAGGCTTAGGTCCGGGTTCTTGCTCCCAAGCTCGACGTTACCTTATTTAGCCTGGATAATGTGGTGGAGAACGGAAAGATCGTGCCTACCCCAGATGAAGATGAGGGTCCTACCCTTGTGCCACCGGCTAAGGCTTCTATAGCTTCAACCGCTACAGCCCCTTCTATTGAGCAAGTCCCTCCTGAGCCCGAGCCTGATGTCAAGGTTCTGAACGGGTCGGACGGGGTTGTCAATGCTACCCCAATCTCGACTGTGCCTCCTCCTCCTCCAAAGGATGTTTCTTTTGGGGCAAACTTGGATCCCCTGTTATTTTGTTATTATGACTTTGTTTTGTTTATGGATTGGTGTAGTCTGACATGTGGACTTTGAACATGTTTGGTTTTTTGTAAGTCTTTGTGCAAACTTTGTTGACATTTGGTTGCTTCTTAGAAACTTTTTATTTAAAAAACAAACACTTTAAACTCTTGGGCTGCTTCATAGGCAGCCATTAAGTTTTTAATGTTTTAATTGGAAGGATGCATTTCTGCTTATGTTGATTTCCAACCTTTATTTGGAGGGGTTGCTCTACACCCTTTATGTACGCGTTCTTGATTTCCTTTGGTTTGACACCCTTTGAGGTGATGTTTGCCTTGGTGTCCCTCACGATAGCTAGCTCAGCTTTGTTGCTCGAGCTCTTTAGGCAAATTCCAAACAACTTTTTAGGTAGTGTTTCGATAGGAAACCTTCTCTTTGTAGTTTGTTTGGACGATTTTTTAGCCTTCTCTCGACTTGTGCCTTTACTTTTTAAGTAACATCTTTTGTTAGGACTTTCACCCTTCAGCTGAGCGTTTTGATCTTTAGGTTTCTCGGCCTTTCAGACCTTTATTTGCTTCCTTCATTAAGGTCGTATTTGTCCCTTTGGGTTACGCCTTTTGGATGTCGACCTGTTTGTCTTCGGGATTTTTAGTCATATTCCAACAACTTTTTAGGTAGTGTTCCGAGGGGGAACCTTTTCTTTATAGTTTGTTTGGATGACTTTTTAGCTCCATTTTTGTGCTTTTGCTTTAAGTAAGATCCTTTTCAGAACTTTTGTACCTTTTTAGCTGAGCACTTTAGGTCATGGTTTTTTAACCTTTCTTTGGCCTTTTCGAGATGTTTTTGTCCCTTTTCAGTGATCCTTTCATTGGTCCAACTTCTTTGTCGGGCCTTCTTAAGTTATTTCTAGTATTTCCATTTTTAGTTAGACTTCGTCAGGTCACTTTTTCTAGGTTACTTTTTATAACTTCTTGCATTATATTGCTTTTATCGCTTCACCTTGCCAACCTTTTTTGTAATCGGACGATCAATTTTTATGTTTTCAGCGTAGTTTAATGTGTCTTGGTAGGAAACATTCTTAGGGAATTGATAGCTTTCATTCAAATAATAATGAAATAAAAATATAAACAAAAATGTGTAAATGTGAGTGCTTACCATTCTAGGTCAGGAAGTTTTTTAGATCTCGGCCTGGCACCTCATTAAAAAACCTTTTTAATAAAAAGAGTGTGCCTTGACCTAAGATCTTTACTATTTTCTAACTATAGTACCTTCTTAGGTTATAGGCATGCCATGACCTTGGTAGCTCTCTCCCTTCGAGGTCGGCCACCTTATAGTAACTGTTCATATCCTGGGTCGAGTTGTACGACCCGGGCTGACTGAAGAGAAGTCGACCGGCCTATTCAGACCAGGATTACCCGACCTCTTCATAAAAGAGGTCGGGCCAAACCGCTACAGAGGCCCAATAAGGCCCAAACGAAGGAACGCGACCCAAAGCTAAAGGCAGCCCAAGCCTAGAAAGATAAGGGCGGTTCCCTTAAAGATAAGATGACTTCACTCAAAGATAAGATAAGATAACTATCTTATCTCCAGCAAAGGTCACTCTACAATATTATAAATACACTAGAGCACCCAGGTATAACTTATATTCTGATTCTACTAAAAACCTGCTTAATACCCTTGCTGACTTAAGCATCGGAGTCTCTTGCAGGTACCACCACCCTCCGATAATGAAGGATCGACAGCTCTGGCCAGCACCTACAAGTCGGACACGTTATCTCCGACCAGCATAGAAGATCTCGTCTGAGATCATCCTACAGTTTCAGGTAACCCTCGGAACATTGGCGCTGTTTCTGGGGAACCTGGAATTCATCCCATCATCATGGCAGACAACCTTGACAACGACCACAACTTAGATCTAGAAAATAGAACGCCGCAGAAGGACGGGGACACCACACCAAAGGAAACGTCTCAACCAAACAGAGACAAGAACTCACCAAATACACAAATCCTGGAGGCACTTCAAGCTCGACAAGATCATCTCAAACAACTCGAAAAGGAGGCTGAGTACCAACGAGAAGTCGAGAAGGACCTTCGAAGGGAAATCAGGCAGCGTAAGGAGTTAGAGGACAAACTCTTAAAACTCAAAGCCGATCTAAAAACCAAGACTACTCGATCCAGTCATGAAGATAACCCCCGCAAAGATCAAGACCCATTCACTAAAGAGATTTTGAAAGCCAAAATCCCAAAGGACATCAAAGCTCCCGACATGACTCCGTACGACGGCACATCAGATCCAAGCCATCATCTCAGTAATTTCAGAAGTAGAATGTATATCACCGACGCATCAGATGCAATTCGGTGCAAAGTCTTCCCGACTACCTTAACAAAAACAACAATTAAATGGTTCAACAATCTGCCCCCGAGGTCTATCGCAAGCTTTGACGACTTAGCTGGAAAGTTTCTTGCCAGATTCTCCATTCAAACGGACAAAACCAAGCACGCCCCTAGTCTATTGGGGATCAAGCAAGGAGATCGGGAAAGTCTTAGCAACTACATGAAAAGATTCAACAAAGCATGTCTGGACATACAAAGTCTGCCAACTGCAGTAGCCATTATGGGTCTCATCAATGGCTTACGAGAGGGACCTTTTAGTCACTTCATATCAAAGAAACATCCCCCGTCTCTGAATGAAGTACAAGAATGAGCAGAGAAGTACATCAACATTGAGGAAAACTCTCGACTAGGAGAGACCTCAAAATCCGGATCCTTTTACTCCTCCCGAGATAAGGATAAAGAGTCCAAGAAAAAAGAAAATCAGCATGGAGAGAAGATTAAGTAATACCACAATTACACCCCTCTCCGGGTGTCTCTTGTGGAAGTATACCAAGAAGTATGCCACACTGAGATGTGATGCCAGGGCATCTAGGCCAGTTTCACTGACCTTTTCTTTACTGTTCTAGGGTAGTTTCATGCATTTTTTTAGTAAATAAGCAAGTTTTGGATGAAAATACACTTACACCTTGATTCAAGCAATTATTGTGAACTTTACATGATTTTATGAAGATTAGGCAGGAATTGAATGATATAATTGATGATGCATAATCTCATGACTTGGAACAAAGCTTTGATGCACTTTAATTGCTTGATTTCATGACAAAGGAATCTAGAAGGAACCACGTTAGCAGCCACATTAATCTAATTAACGTGACCACTAACGTGGAATGGGGACGAGCTTGTAGCGTTAATGGAAAAGGTGATCACCAATAATGCCTTCGAAACCATCATAGCCCACGTTAGTTGCCACGTTAACTACATTAACGTGGTAGCTAACGTGGAGGAAAAGAGGAGATCCAATGTTAGTGGTAAAAGTGAATGCCACTAACGTTCCACAAAGGGACAAATTAAGCCACATTAAGAGTCACGTTAATCTAATTAACGTGAACTCTAACGTGGGATGAGGAATTAATTACCAACGTTAGTGACACTCACCTTTGTCACTAACGTTGGACCAACCCAAGAGTGCCCACATTAGTGGTCACGTTAAGACCACTAACGTGAGAAGTAACGTGGAGCTAAGCATGATAAGCCAACGTTAGTGACACACACCTTTGTCACTAACGTTGGAGATGGCAATCACTACTGTTCATATCCTGGGTCGAGTTATCCAACCCAGGATGTTCTACAGTCAAAGCGACCGACCTCTTCAGGTCAGGACGACCCAGTTTCTTCTCAGAGAGTTCGGCCAAGACACCTGGAAAGCCCAAACAAGGGCCCCAACGGAGGAACATGACCCAAAATCCTAAGGCAGCCTAAGCCTATATAGATAAGGGCGGTTCCCTTAAAGATAAGATGACCTCACCCGAGGATAAGATAAGATAGGATAACTATTTTATCTCCAGAAAGGTCACTCCACACCATTATAAATATACTAGAGCACCCAGGTATAACTCATACTCTGATCCTACTCAATACCTGCTTAATACCCTTGCTAACTTAAGCATCGAAGTCCCTTGCAGGTACCCCCACCCTCCATGGACGAAGGATCAGCACCACCACCAAGTCCAACAAGTCGGACACGGCGGCTCCAGCCACCATCATCAAGTCAGACACAACAGCTCCGACCAGTACAGAAGATCTCATCCAAAATCAACCTACATTTTTAGGTAACCCTCGGAACATTGGCGTCGTTGCTGGGGAACCTGAAAGTCATCCCATCACCATGGCGGACGACCATGACAATGACCACACTTCAGATCTAGAGGATAGAATGCCGCACAAAAATGCGGATACCACACCAAAAGATACTTCCCAACTTAACAACAAGAAGAACTCCTCAAACAAGAGAGCCATGGATGCACTTTAGGACGGATTAAAACAACTTGAAAAAGAAGCCTTACGTCAATGAGAGGCAAAGAAAGACCTACAAAGGGAAATAAGGAGACGCCGGGAATTGGAGAATAAATTCCTAAAACTTGAAGCCGATATCAAAACCAAAGCCAGCCGATCCCCGCCTGAAGATAGCTCCCGTAAGGAGCATGACCCATTCACCAAAGAGATCATGAAGACTAAAATCCAAAAAGACTTTAAACTCCCAGATATGACCTTATACGACGGCACTACAGATCCCGGCCATCACCTCAGCAATTTCAGAAGTAGAATGTACATCACCGATGCCTCAGACGCAGTTTGTTGCAAAACCTTTCCAACCACTTTGACAAAGACGGCGATTAGATGGTTCGACAACCTCCCTCCTAGGTCCATCTCAAGTTTTGACGATATGGCCAAGAAATTCCTGGCCAGATTCTCCATCCAAAAAGACAAGGCTAAACATGCTCTGAGCCTATTGGGAATCAGACAAGGAGAACGGGAAACCCTTCGCAACTACATAGAAAGATTCAACAAGACATGCCTTGACATACAGAACCTACCAACGGAGGCTGCCATTATGGGCCTCATTAATGGCTTGCGAGAAGGGCCCTTTAGTCAATCCATATCGAAGAAATACCCCACATCTCTAAACGAGGTACAAGAACGAGTGGAAAAGTACATCAATATAGAGGAAAACTCCCGATTAGGAGAGACCTTGAAAGCCGGATTCGCTTCTCGGGATAAAGACAAAGATTCCATAAAAAAGGAAGATCGACATGGAGAAAAAATGAAAAAATACCACAATTACACCCCCTTGGGTATCTCTTGTGGATGTATACATAGAGGTCTGCAACACGGAAAAAATACCACCAGCTCGGCCACTCAAAGGCAAAAAAGGAGGAGGAAACCGGGCTGAATATTATGAATACCATCGGATCCGCGGGCACTCCATCAATGAGTGTTTCAATCTAAAAAATGTCATAGAAAAGCTAGTAAGAGAAGGAAAGCTAGATCAATATCTGGCCACCCGTGACGATGAGCAAAGAAAAAGAAGAAGAGCAGAAGATGTTGGACAAACTGCGCGATCATCTCGTACATCAGAAAGACATGTCCACATGATACACGGCGGATTTGCCGGGGGAGGAATCTCCAAATTATCTCGCAAAAGACACCTCAAAGACGTATATCATGTCGCAGGAAAGGAGGAAGCACCTGACATCCCCGCGATTACTTTCACCAAGGAAGACGCTTCTGGCATCGCATCAGGACATGACGATCCCATGGTCATCACTATTATACTGGCAAACACAAATCTTCACCGCACGCTAATAGACCAGGGGAGCTCCGCCGATATCTTATTCAAAAGTGCCTTCGACAAACTTGACCTGGAAGAAAAAGAACTCAAAGCATATCCGGATAGCCTGTTCGGACTAGGAGATACCCCGGTACAACCGATGGGATACATCTTACAACACAAAACTTTCAGAAAAGGAAGTCAGTCAAGAACACTCAAAATTGACTACATCGTAGTCGACGTAAGTTCAGCCTACAATGCCCTAATAGGTCAAACAACGTTGAATCAGCTCGGTGCAATAGTCTCAACACCACATCTATGCATGAAGTTCCCAACGGTAGGGGGGATAGCTGCGATAAAAGCAGATCAAAAGATGGCATGCCGCTGTTACAACGAAAGTCCAAGCCTCAGAGGCAGAGGAGAAGAACTCCACACAATTGAGCTCGGTAGAGTTCAGAGGCAGGAATAACTCCGCCCACAACCTGAAGGTGAGATAGAGAAAATCCAGATCGGGGACACCTTGGACCAAACGACCAATATCGGCACACTCCTGAAAGGAGACATAAAAGAATCACTCATACAGTTTCTACGAGACAACGTCGACCTCTTTGCGTGGAAGGCTGCAGACATGGCAGGCATATATCCCAAGCTGATGTGCCACAAGCTAGCATTCTATCCAGGATCTCGGCCGGAACAGGTACAAGCTCTACTGGAGGCAGGTTTCATACGAGAAGTCAAATACCCACTATGGCTTGCTAACGTCGTATTGGTGAAAAAGTCAAACGGGAAGTGGCGAATGTGCACTGACTAAACCGACCTCGACAATGCCTGCCCAAAAGATCCTTATCCACTCCCAAGCATCGACACACTGGTAGATGCCTCCTCTGGATATAAATACCTCTCCTTTATGGACGTATACTCGGGATATAACCAAATCCCATTGTATCCACCCGACCATGAAAAAACCTCATTCTTAACCCCAAAGGCAAATTACTGCTACATTGTCATGCCCTTCAGTCTTAAAAATGCGGGAGCCACTTACCAAAGATTAATGAACAAGGTTTTTTTGGATCACATCGGAAAAATCATGGAAGCCTACGTGGACGACATGCTAGTAAAGACACAAAACGAAGAGACGTTATTATCCGACCTGACCCAAGTATTCGACACTATAAGACGACATGGCATGCGACTCAATCCCGCAAAATGTACCTTCGCAGTAGAAGCTGGTAAATTCTTGGGTTTTATGATCACACAGAGAGGAATCGAGGCAAACCCAAACAAATGCCGGGCCATACTCGACATGAAAAGTCTGACTTGTGTCAAAGAGGTACAATAACTCAATGGGAGTTTAGCAGCCTTGTCCAGATTTCTAGCCGGATCGGCAATAAGATCTATTCCCTTCTACGCTACTCTAATAAAAGGAAAGAAGTTTGAATGGACAACGGAGTGCGAGCATGCCTTCCAATATTTCAAAAGGTTCCAGGGACAGCCACCTATCCTAACTCAGCCACAGGAAGGAGAACCACTCATATTATACCTTGCAGTAGGAAGTCGAGCGGTAGCCTCAGCACTAGTTTGAGAAGACGACAGCGGCCCGTATACTTCATCAGCAAAGCATTACAAGGATCCGAGCTGAACTATCAGAAAATAGAAAAAATTTCTTATGCTCTTATACTAACATCACGACGACTTCGCCCATACTTTCAAGCCCACACCTTTAAAATTCGGACCAACCAGCCCATAAAAGGAATCTTACAGAAAACAGACTTGGCGGGCAGAATCTTACAATGGGAAGTCGAGTTGTCTGAATTCGATCTTCAATACGAAGCTCAGACGGCCATCAAATCGCAATATCTGGCCGACTTCATTGCGGAATTCATGGACACACCGAAAATCCCCACAGAATGGAATCTCTATGTGAATGGTTCCTCAAACAAAATGGGAAGCGGCATGGGTGTGATAATTGAAAGCGACCAGGGAGCCCAAATCGAACTCTCCCTCAAATTTGGGTTCCCTACCTCAAACAATCAAGCGGAATATGAGGCACTACTAGCTGGTTTGAAGCTGGCCAGGGAGGTTAGAGCTCAAAAACTTATCATCTTCAGCGACTCACAGGTAGTTACTTCACAAATAGCAGGAAGCTACCAAGCCAAAGACCCCACTATGAAAAAGTACTTGGACAAAACCAAGGAACAGCTCGGACAACTCGGAGAATATGAGATTCGTCACATACCCTGAGAACAGAATACCCTAGCTGACGCACTCTCAAAACTAGCCAACACCAAACCAGGGGGCAACAATAGAAGCCTCATCCAAGAAATTCTGCAAAATCCATCAATCTCAGAAGAAGAAAAAGTTATGACTATAACAGGACAGGATTAAGGATGGATGACTCCCATAATAAACTACCTCAAAATAGAAGCACTCCCCACAGAAGAAAAGGAGGCAAAGAGGTTAAAACAGGTGGCACAATACTACACTATCATAAACAACACTCTATACAAAAGAGGGATTTCAATACTATTATTAAAATGTGTACCGACTCCCAACACAATGGAAGTTCTAGAAGAAGTACACAATGGCATATGTGGCAATCACCTCGGAGCGCAAGCACTTACCAAGAAAGTACTCCGGGCAGAATTTTATTGGCCAACTCTACAAAAGGAAGCCATAGAGTTCGTAAAGACATGTCCATCATGTCAAAAACATGCCAACTTTCATATAGCCCTGCCAGAGGAACTCATCAGCGTGACCTCACCTTGGCCATTCACAAAATGGGGATTCGATCTTCTCGGACCATTTCCTCAAGGATCAGGACAAGTCAAATTCCTCATAGTAGGAATAGACTACTTCACAAAATGGATTGAGGCAGAACCCCTAGCTAACGCCACTGCTCAAAGAAATCGAAAATTTCTATACAGAAACATCGTCACAAGGTTTGGAGTTCCATACTCCATCACTACAGACAATGGTACCCAGTTCACAGATGCAGGCTTCAGAAAGCTAATGGCCGACTTGAATATAAAACAACAATTCACCTCTGTCGAACACCCTCAAGCCAATGGGCAAGCCGAAGCAGCCAACAAAGTCATTTTAGCCGGGTTAAAACGGAGATTACAAGATGCAAAGGGAGCTTGGGCTGAAGAGCTCCCACAAGTCCTATGGACATATCGGACGATTCCACATTCCACTACAAAGGAGTCACCTTTCCGATTAGCTTATGAAATAGAGGCAATGATCCCAGTGGAGGTCGAAGAAGGATTGATGACAAGTCATCTTAACCTAGTTTCACTAGTCTTTTTCTTTTGTTTTCAATTGAATTATGCACTTTCTTAAGGTCTAAGCAAGCCAATTTGGGTAGATTTTCATGCTTCCTTTGATTGAATCAACCATAGATAAATTAATGCAAATTCATGAGGTTTTATGCTATAATTGTTGCATATTATGATAGATGGAATATCTCATGATTTTGAGCATAGCTTTGATGTGTTTGGTTGATTAATGATAGGTGAAGAAAGCTTGAAGAAAGGTTGAAGCAAGAAGGAATGGCTAGGAGCAAAGAGAGGACAATGAAATAAGTGAAATTGAACCATGAAGCAAAAAGTTGGACCTAAAGTTAGCCCTCAAACTTTTGCACAAACTTTTGGGTGAAAAGTTAGCCTCAAAGTTAGACCCCTAACTTTTGGGCTAACGTGAGAATTTGAAAATCACTCCCTGGGCTACTCAAGTTTGCGCCAACGTTAGCCCCCTAACTTTTGGGCTAACGTTGGCATGAGAAAAACCTCCCTGGCCATCAAAAGTTTGCGCCAACGTTAGCCCCCTAACTTTTGGGCTAACGTTGGCACATGAAAATACAAGGAGATGGGCAAAAGTTTGCGCCAACGTTAGACCCCTAACTTTTGGGCTAACGTTGGCGCCATAGGTGCACTAGGAAGGGCCAACGTTGGAGCAAAAGTTAGACCCCTAACTTTTGCACCAATGTTGGTATCAGCAAAAGAGGCTAGCTAATATGAAAAGTTGGAGCAAAAGTTAGACCCCTAACTTTTGCTCAAACTTTTACTCCAACTTTTGCAAAACTCCAACCCGGTTCAATTGGTTCACTTTGGTTCCTCTCCAAACTCCAAGAGCAATCAACCAAGGCCTCTTTCAACCCAATTCCACCAAGAGCAAAGGCCCAACTCAAGGCTTGAAGATCATTTGAAGAAAGTGTATAAATAGGATAGAATTCAAGTTATTCGGGGAGCTTCCCTTTTTAGTTTTCATAGAGTTTTCTTTTCGGTTGGTATTGGGAGCTGACTTTTACATTCTAGCATTGTTGTTTTAATTCAAGAGGATTGGGGAGGAGAATTGATCTCTCTTCTTCCTTGTTCTTGCCAAGCACTCTTTACTTTCCTTGCTTCGGATCTTAGGGAGAGAATTGAAGAAATTCTGTTTCAATCTCACCTTGGATCTTGTTTATTTTCACTGCAATTGAATTTCCACTTCTGTTACTTGCTTCTTCATCTAGTTTCTTTGCAATTTACAATTTCCTTGCAATTGTTCTTGTTGGATCTAGGAAGGCATTGAGATCTAGACTTGGTTTTCTAGTCTCTTGGGTCCTGAGATCCGGATTTCCCATTTACCACTCTCTGTTTATTATTTCCATGCTCATTTACTTTTCTGCTTCATATCCGATTCAATCCCAAACCCCTTTTACTCTTCTGTTTGATGCAATTTTACTTTTCGTTGTTTAATTTCTGCAAATCCAACTCCCAATACCCTTTACAATTCAAGCCATTTACATTTCTTGCACTTTAAGATTTTGCAATTTACATTTCTTGCGTTCTAAGTTTCTGCCATTTAATTTCTTGTTCTTTAAGATTCAGCACTTTAATTCCTGTTCTCTTTAATTTCATGCCAATTACCCATTCCCTTTACTTTCTATGCAATTTAAATTTTGCAAATCACAAATCTCTCAACCAAATCTTGATTCGCTTGACTAAATCAACCACTAAACTAAAATTGCTCAATCCTTCAATCCCTGTGGGATCGACCTCACTCCCGTGAGTTATTATTACTTGATGCGACCCGGTGCACTTGCCGGTGAGTTTTGTGTCGGATCGTTTTCCGCACATCAAGTTTTTGGCGCCGTTGCCGGGGATTGATTAGATTGACAATAATTAAGTGAGGTGGTAGTTTAGATCAAGCACTTTTTCTTTATTTTTAATTAACCCACTAACTGTTTGAAGATTTGCCTCTATTAACACGCTAACTGTTTGAGGATTTTAACTACACTCTATTCTCAAAAATACCACTGTGTATTCCTTATGATTGATTTATATGTCACAGGAAAGAAGAACAGCCAGAGGGAAGGATATCATTGAAGAAGGAGTTTCTGAGAAAGAAGAACACCACAACATGAAGCCGCAACTCATCACATTAATCAAGAAAAATTGTTCCTACGGCGGAAACCCAGTGGAAGATCCTGAACAGCATATATCCATTTTTCTAAGGACTTGTGGTGCTGTCAACCCCGATGGTGTAAATCATGACACCTGTAAGCTCTTGTTATTTCCCTTCTCACTAAGGGATGAAGCTGCACAATGGTTCGAAACCTTTCCCCAGGGAAGTATTACTAGTTGGGACGATTTGGTTACCAAATTTCTGGCCAAATTCTCCTCATCCCAACAAAACATCAAGATGAAAGAGGGAATACATCCATTCATACAAGGAGTGGAAGAACCATTGTTCAAAGCATGGGAAAGATACAAGAAAGAAAATGACAAAGTGGGTTTCCAAGCGTTCTATGAAGGATTAACCCCAGAAACAAGAAGAGCGGTGGATTACGTCTTAGATGACCTTCTCAAAGCAACAACAGCTGGCCAAGGAACTGCAGAGCTCAATGACAAGAGAGCCAATAACCAACTCTCATTTGATACCCCACAGAATGCAACTTCAGAAAAGGAGATAATGAATCTTGAAGGAATGAAGGCAGTCATGGATCAAAGCAAACAGCTACATCAGTAAACTCAAACACAATTGGAGTCAATAGCTAGACAAATTGATTTTCTCCATTCTACTACAGTGAAGGCACAATTTCCACCATGGAAGCCACATTCTTATCTAAGAATGAGGGAATCTCAATATCAGGAACAAAGGGACTTCAATTACAACAACCCCAATTTCCCAAACCTGCAAAAAATTCACCATACCAACAACAATCACTGCATACCACCACACTACCCACCCTTCCAACCCCTAACACCCCACAACCAACCAATTTCACAAGACTCTCAGAGGATCACTAATCTGGAAATCTTAGTAGAGAGAATGATGAAACATCAAGAGATGATAAGCAAGAACCATGAGGACTCACTCAGAAGAATTGAGAGGCAAATGGAACAATTGGCCAAGAACCTCACAGAAACAAGTGAGGAGAGGGCTAACAAAAAAGAATCACTCATCCGGGATGAGCAGCACAAAGCAAAGCCTCACTTGGAAAAACAATGGGACAAGGTGAAGGATGCTCATAATCTGAGCTGAGCAGTCACAGAGAATGTCAAGCTAGTGACAATAAAAGAGCGCTTGTTGGGAGGCAACCCAACCTGAGGTAGTTCTCTTTTCATATCTATTTCAATAAAAAGGTTAACTAACTTTATCTAGATTGCAAGAAGCTAAGTTTGGTGTTGTACACCAAAACAATCTAAGGGAGAATGAAGAATTCTAAGTTTGGTGTTCCACCAAAATCCCATTATAACACACATTCTCACCTTATGCATAATATGGGCTTCAAGCATACTGGATGAATTAGTTAACTATTTTACTGTTTTCTAGTTTTCAGTCTTATTACTTTTGAGAAAGAAAAAAAAAAGAATTTCACACATAGTTAATGAAAACCTTTGGCAAGGTACTAATTTTGGTGTTCCCACACCAAAGTAAGTTCAAAAAGCCCACAAATAAATCATGCAGACTAACCACTGTTTCTAAGTGCTTGGGGAACAAGCAACTTCCAATATCACTGCAGAATATCATACAAACTTTTGGAGATTTTTAGCATCATCAACCAAAGAGGTGAAAGATGAACATGAAAGTCAGCTTTGATGATGATGAGAAGAAGGAAAGCAAGTGAACTCCAACAGGTTGTATTGTTGAGTGATTGTTTTACATCAAATATTGCTGTAATTGAAAGTTGGATTGTATCCTTATTTGTCCTGCATGTCTGCATAGTATAGTTTTCTTTATATACCCCTGCCTGCCTGCATAGCATAGTCTTTCTTTATAATTCAATAAGCAAGATGCTTGATTATTCACAACATTCTTATCTTCAAAACTTGTTTGCACTCAATTTTCAAGAATGCATCACATGAAAGTTCTTTGAAACGAAGGATTGAGGAATTAAACAATTTTGAGGTAAGCAAAAGATTAGGAGAAGTGGTGGTTCTAGTTGTATGATTATGTATTGAGGTTGCATGCTTGTGAAAACTTGCATGGGAGCTCATAGGCAGGATATGAAGTTCAAAGAAGTATTGTGGAGATTCTCAAAAATCAATTGATCCGAGAAGTAGCAAACAAAACAAAAAGAAAAGTAAAGAAAATACAAAAACAAAAAGAACATAGCCCAAGGCTCTGAGCATCAATTACTAGGCAGAAAAAGAAAGAAAGAAACAAAAACTCAAAGAGTTGCAATCCTAGTAAATGCTTGTGGTTGAAGTGTGTCAAGGAAAGAGGCTTGAGCAAGTAAATCTTTAGGGGTGCTTTAACACCTAATACCTTAAAACCAACTGGTTTAGGAGTATTGATTGAAAACTTATTTAAGAGCCGCTTTGAGACATGACACTTAGAGTCGAGGCCAAAGCAAAAAAAACTATAAGCTGCTTCAAGGTGATTACATATAAAGAGATCTCTATGATACCATTCGGATGAAAATCCTAAGACCTACGACTCCCAATATGTAAGGACTAGTGAACACTGAAGCCCTTGCATGAGCATATAATTTAGAGTTCACCCCACTGTTACTTAATCACTTCACTTACTGTACTTTACAAGAGTTCTTCAATCCATCTTAATTGAAAGAACCTCTGAGCATAATTCATTTCTTGCTTGGGGACAAGCAAGCTTTAAGTTTGGTGTTGTGATGACAAGTCATCTTAACCTAGTTTCACTAGTCTTTTTCTTTTGTTTTCAATTGAATTATGCACTTTCTTGAGGTCTAAACAAGCCAATTTGGATAGATTTTCATGCTTCCTTTGATTGAATCAACCATAGATAAATTAATGCAAATTCATGAGGTTTTATGCTATAATTGTTGCATATTATGATAGATGGAATATCTCATGATTTTGAGCATAGCTTTGATGTGTTTGGTTGATTAATGATAGGTGAAGAAAGCTTGAAGAAAGGTTGAAGCAAGAAGGAATGGCTAGGAGCAAAGAGAGGACAATGAAATAAGTGAAATTGAACCAGGAAGCAAAAAGTTGGACCTAAAGTTAGCCCTCAAACTTTTGCACAAACTTTTGGGTGAAAAGTTAGCCTCAAAGTTAGACCCCTAACTTTTGGGCTAACGTGAGAATTTGAAAATCACTCCCTGGGCTACTCAAGTTTGCGCCAACGTTAGCCCCCTAACTTTTGGGCTAACGTTGGCAAGAGAAAAACCTCCCTGGCCATCAAAAGTTTGCGCCAACGTTAGCCCCCTAACTTTTGGGCTAACGTTGGCACATGAAAATACAAGGAGATGGCAAAAGTTTGCGCCAACGTTAGACCCCTAACTTTTGGGCTAACATTGGCGCCATAGGTGCACTAGGAAGGGCCAACGTTGGAGCAAAAGTTAGACCCCTAACTTTTGCACCAACGTTGGTATCAGCAAAAGAGGCTAGCTGATATGAAAAGTTGGAGCAAAAGTTAGACCCCTAACTTTTGCTCAAACTTTTACTCCAACTTTTGCAAAACTCCAACCCGGTTCAATTGGTTCACTTTGGTTCCTCTCCAAACTCCAAGAGCAATCAACCAAGGCCTCTTTCAACCCAATTCCACCAAGAGCAAAGGCCCAACTCAAGGCTTGAAGATCATTTGAAGAAAGTGTATAAATAGGATAGAATTCAAGTTATTCGGGGAGCTTCCCTTTTTAGTTTTCATAGAGTTTTCTTTTCGGTTGGTATTGGGAGCTGACTTTTACATTCTAGCATTGTTGTTTTAATTCAAGAGGATTGGGGAGGAGAATTTATCTCTCTTCTTCCTTGTTCTTGCCAAGCACTCTTTACTTTCCTTGCTTCGGATCTTAGGGAGAGAATTGAAGAAATTCTGTTTCAATCTCACCTTGGATCTTGTTTATTTTCACTGCAATTGAATTTCCACTTCTGTTACTTGCTTCTTCATCTAGTTTCTTTGCAATTTACAATTTCCTTGCAATTGTTCTTGTTGGATCTAGGAAGGCATTGAGATCTAGACTTGGTTTTCTAGTCTCTTGGGTCCTGAGATCCGGATTTCCCATTTACCACTCTCTGTTTATTATTTCCATGCTCATTTACTTTTCTGCTTCATATCCGATTCAATCCCAAACCCCTTTTACTCTTCTGTTTGATGCAATTTTACTTTTCGTTGTTTAATTTCTGCAAATCCAACTCCCAATACCCTTTACAATTCAAGCCATTTACATTTCTTGCACTTTAAGATTTTGCAATTTACATTTCTTGCGTTCTAAGTTTCTGCCATTTAATTTCTTGTTCTTTAAGATTCAGCACTTTAATTCCTGTTCTCTTTAATTTCATGCCAATTACCCATTCCCTTTACTTTCTATGCAATTTAAATTTTGCAAATCACAAATCTCTCAACCAAATCTTGATTCGCTTGACTAAATCAACCACTAAACTAAAATTGCTCAATCCTTCAATCCCTGTGGGATCGACCTCACTCCCGTGAGTTATTATTACTTGATGCGACCCGGTGCACTTGCCGGTGAGTTTTGTGTCGGATCGTTTTCCGCACATCAAGGATCACCCAGTGTGATCCACTATAGCGAAAAAGCCAACTCCCAACTCCAAAGGGAAGAGCTCGACCTACTTCCAAAAATTCGAGAAAGAGCTCGGATAAAGGAAGAAGCGTTGAAATGACGGATGGCCTCCAGATACAACCGAAAGGTAATATAGAGGGCCTTTGCTGAGGACGACCTCATCTTAATCCGAAACGACATCGGAACAACTCGACTTGGAGAAGGAAAGCTGGCAGCAAACTGGAAAGGACCTTACCGAGTCATAGAAGTGCTGGGAAGGGGCTACTACAGGCTTTCCGAACTCGAAGGGCGAGAGCTTCCCAGGTCATGGCACCCCTACAACCTAAGAAGGTACTATAGCTAGGGATGATAAAAGACCTTGGATAAGGTGCACTCTTTTTCCTGAAAAGGTTTTTTAACGAGGCACCAAGCCGAGACCTATAAATCACCCGACTTAGGAAATTAACCCCCGCATGTATATTTGCATTTTCTTTTAACAAAATCTGTTCAGATTTTCTACAAACGCTCAAGCCGCATTATTCCAAAACATTCATCGCCCGATTATAAAGCTACGGATCGACAGAAAGTGAAAATCAAATTCACTGCGCGATCGCGAAAAAGACCAAAGATGAAAACCAAATTCATTAAAAGGTCTGCCAAATGAGGGTTAAAACCAAACTCTACAAAATCGGCAAAGATGAAAATAGAATAATGCAAGAAGTTATAGAAAGTGATTGATGAGTGGATAATTTAAACGCTTTTTGGCATTGTTTTTAGGTAGTTTTTAGTAGGATCTAGCTACTTTTAGGGATGTTTTCATTAGTTTTTATGCTAAATTGACATTTCTGGACTTTACTATGAGTTTGTGTATTTTTCTGTAATTTCAGGTATTTTCAGGCTAAAATTGAGGGACCTGAGCAAAACTCTGATAAGAAGGCTGACAAAGGACTGCTGATGTTGTTGGATTCTGACCTCCCTGCACTTGGAACAGATTTTCGGAAGCTATAGAACTCCAAATGGCGCACTCTCAACGGCGTTGGAAAGTAGACATTCAGTGCTTTCCAGAAATATTTAATAGTCCATACTTTATTCGTGATTCGACAACGTAAACTGCCGTTTAACGCCAGTTCCATGCTGCATTCTGGAGTCAAACGCCAAAAACACGTCACGAACTAGAGTTGAACGCCAAAAACACGTTACAACTTGGCGTTCAACTCCAAAAGAAGCCTCTGCACGTGTAAAGGTCAAGCTCAGCCCAAGCACACACCAAGTGGGCCCCGGAAGTAGATTTCTGCATTAATTACCTATTTCTGTAAACCCTAGTAGCTAGTCTATTATAAATAAGACATTTTATTATTGTATTAGACATCTTGGATTGTATTTTTTGATCATGTGATCACGTTTTAGGGGCTGGCCATTTGGCCATGCCTGGGCCTTCATCACTTATATATTTTCAACGGTGGAGTTTCTACACACCATAGATTAAGGTTCTGGAGCTCTGCTGTACCTCGAGTTTTAATGCAATTACCACTATTTTCTATTCAATTCAGTTTATTCCTATTCTAAGATATTCGTTGCACTTAACCATGATGAATGTGATGATCCGTGACACTCATCATCATTCTCACCTATGAACGTGTGACTAACAACCACCTCTGTTCTATCTTAGACCGAGCGCATATCTCTTGGATTCCTTAATCAGAATCTTCATGGTATAAGCTAGAATTGATGGCGGCATTCATGAGAATCCGGAAAGTCTAAACCTTGTCTGTGGTATTCCGAGTAGGATTCAGGGTTTGAATGACTGTGACGAGCTTCAAACTCGCGATTGTTGGGCGTGATGACAAACGTAAAAGAATCAATGGATTCTATTCCGACATGATCGAGAATCGACAGATGATTAGCCGTGTCGTGACAGAGCATTTGGACCTTTTTCACTGAGAGGATGGGATGTAGCCATTGACAACGTTGATGCCCTACATACAGCTTGCAATGGAAAGGAGTAAGAAGGATTGGATGAAGGCAGTAGGAAAGCAGAGATTCAAAAGGAGCACAGCATCTTCTTATGCCTATCTGAAATTCCCACCAATGATTTACATAAGTATTTCTATCTTTATTCTCTAGTTAATTATTATTATTATTCAAAAACTCCATAATCAGTTATTATCCGCCTAACTGAGATTTACAAGTTGACTATAGCTTGCTTCATATCAACAATCTCTGTGGGATCGACCCTTACTCACGTAAGGTTTATTACTTGGACGACCTAGTGCACTTGCTGGTTAGTTGTGCGAAGTTGTGAAGTTATGTTTGGACCATGGTATCATGCACTAAGTATTTGGCGCCATTACCAGGGAGAGAACAAACATGAATGCCTTTATCAGAAATCACAATTTTGCCTACCAAGTTTTTGGCGCCGTTGCCGAGGATTGTTCGAGTTTGGACAACTGACGGTTCATCTTGTTGCTCAGATTAGGTAATTTTCTTTTCAAAAATTTTTCAAAAATTTATCCCTATTTTCAAAAAAAAAAATAAATAATAAAAGAAATTACAAAAAAATCATAAAAACATAAAAATTTCAAAAATATTTTGTGATTCTTGTTTGAGTCTAGTGTCAATTTTTAAGTTGGGTGTCAATTGCATGTTTTTTTTTTTAATTTTTTTTATGTATTTTTTGAAAATTCATGCATGGTGTTCTTCATGATCTTCAAGTTGTTCTTGGTAAGTCTTCTTGTTGGATCTTGATGTTTTCTTGTTTTGTGTCTTTTGTTGTTTTTCATGTGCATTTTTACATTCATAGTGTCTAAGCATTGAAAATATCTAAGTTTGGTGTCTTACATGTTTTTCTTTTCTTGAAAAATTTTTCAAAAATATGTTCTTGATGTTCATCTTGATCTTAAAAGTGTTCTTGGTGTTCATCTTGACATTCGTAATGTTCTTGCATGCATCATGTGTTTTGATTCATAATTTTCATGATATGAGTCATTTTCATGTTTTTATCTCTCATCATTAAAAATTCAAAAATAAAAAAATATATTTTCCTTATTTCTCTCAAAATTTCGAAAATTTGAGTTGACTTAGTCAAAAATTTTTAAAAATTAGTTGTTTCTTGTAAGTCAAGTCAAATTTTCAATTTTAAAAATTCTATCTTTTCAAAAATCAAATCTTTTTCATTTTTTTTTATTATCTTCGAAAATTCTTAAAATTTATTTCCAAAATTTCGAAAACTTTACTAACAATTAATGTGATTGATTCAAAAAATTGAAGTTTGTTACTTTCTTGTTAAGAAAGGTTCAATCTTTAAATTCTAGAATCATATCTTTTAGTTTCTTGTTAGTCAAGTAATCAAATTTTAATTTTAAAAATCAATTCTTTTTCAAAATATCTTTTCTATCATATCTTTTTCAAAATTTTTTTTTTCAAAAATTTAACTTCAAAATATATTTTCTGACTTCTTGTCTTTTCAAAATTATATTTCAAATTTTTTTCAACTAACTAGTTGACTTTTTGTTTGTTTTAACTATATCTTATCTTTTTTAAAACCACCTAGCTAATTTCCTCTCCCTAATTTTCGAAAATTACCTCCCTCTTTTTCAAAATTCTTTTAATTAACTAATTATTTTAAATTTTAATTTTAATTTTATTTCTTCTCTTAATTTTCGAAATCACTAACTCTTTTTCAAAAATTTATTTTCGAATTTCTCCTTCTCTCATCCTATTCTATTTATTTATTTATTTACTAACACTTCTCTTCATCTTAAGAATCTGAACCTATCTTCACCCTTGTGTTTGGATTCTTACCTTTTCCTTCTTCTATTCCCTTCTTCTTCTACTAACATAAAGGGATCTCTCTACTATGGTAAAGAGGATCCCTATTATTATTTTCTGTTCCCTTCTTTTTCATATAAGCAGGAGAAAGGACAAGAACATTCTTATTGAAGCAGATCCTGAACCTAAAAGGACTCTGAAGAGGAAACTAAGAGAAGCTAAATTACAACAATCTAGAGACAACCTTACAGAAACTTTCGAAAAAGAAGAGGAGATGGCAGCCAAAAATAATAATGCAAGGAGTATGCTTGGTGATTATACTACACCTACTTCCAAGTTTGATGGAAGAAGCATCTCAATCCCTGCCATTGGAGCAAACAATTTTGAGCTAAAACCTCAACTAGTTGCTCTACTGCAACAGAACTGCAAGTTCCATGGACTTCCATCAGAAGATCCTTACCAATTTTTAACTGAGTTCTTGTAGATCTGTGAGACTGTTAAGACTAATGGAGTGGATCCTGAAGTCTACAGGCTCATGCTTTTCCCTTTTGCTGTAAGAGACAGAGCTAGAATATGGTTGGATTCCCAACCTAAAGATAGCCTGGATTCCTGGGATAAGCTGGTCGCGGCCTTCTTGGCTAAGTTCTTTCCTCCTCAAAAGCTGAGCAAGCTTAGAGTGGATGTTCAGACCTTCAAACAAAAATATGGTGAATCCCTCTATGAAGCTTGGGAAAGATACAAGCAGATGACCAAAAGGTGTCTTTCTGACATGCTTTCATAGTGGACCATTTTGGATATATTATATTATGGTCTATCTGAATTCTCTAAGATGTCACTGGACCATTCTGCAGGTGGATCCATTCACCTAAAGAAAACGTCTGCAGAAGCTCAAGAACTCATTGACATGGTTGTAAATAACTAATTCATGTATACTTCTGAGAGGAATTCCGTGAGTAATGGAACGCCTTAAAGGAAGGGAGTTCTTGAAATTGATGCTCTGAATGCCATATTGGCTCAGAACAAAATATTAACTCAGCAAGTCAACATGATTTCTCAAAGTCTGAATGGATGGCAAAATGCATCCAACAGTACTAAAGAGGCATCTTCTGAAGAAGAAGCTTATGATCTTGAGAACCCTGCAATAGAAGAGGTAAATTACATGGGTGAATCTTATGGAAACACCTATAATTCATCATGGAGAAATCATCCAAATTTCTCATGGAAGGATCAACAAAAGCCTCAACAAGGCTTTAATAATGGTGGAAGAAATAGGCTTAGCAATAGCAAGCCTTATCCATCATCTTCTCAGCAATAGACAGAGAATTCTGAGCAGAGCACCTCTAACTTAGTAAACTTAGTCTCTGATCTGTCTAAGGCCACATTAAGTTTTATGAGTGAAGTAAGGTCCTCCATCAGAAATTTGGAGGCACAAGTGGGCCAGCTGAGTAAGAAAGTCACTGAAAGTTCTCCTATTACTCTCCTAAGCAACACTGAAGAGAATCCAAAAAGAGAGTGCAAGGCCATTGACATAATCAACATGGTCAAACCTGGAGAGGAAGGAGAGGACATGAATCCCAATGAGAAAGACCTTATGGGACATCTCTCAAGCAAGAAGGAGTTCCCTATTGAGGACTTAAAGGAACTTGAGGCTCATATAGAGACCATAGAGATTCCATTAAACCCCCTTCTGCCATTCATGAGCTTTGAAGACTATTCTTCCTTTGAAGAGGATGAAAATGTGACTGGAGAGCAAGTTGCTCAATATCTAGGAGCCATCATGAAGCTGAATGCCAAATTGTTTGGTAATGAGACTTGGGAAGGTGAACCTCCCTTGCTCATTAGTGAACTAGATACATGGATTCAGCAAATCTTACCTCAAAAGAGACAAGATCCTGGCACCATGACCTTTGAAAAGGCTCTGTGTAACTTGGGGTCAGGCATAAATCTTATGCCACTCTCTGTAATGGAGAAGCTGGGGATCATTAAGGTACAGCCTGCCATATTCTCACTACAGATGGCAGACAAGTCAGTAAGCCAAGCTTATGGATTGGTAGAGGACGTGTTAGTGAAGGTTGAAGGCCTTTACATCCCTGCTGATTTCATAATTTTAGACACTAGGAAGGAGGAGGATGAATGTATCATCCTTTGAAGACCTTTCTTAGCCACAGTAGAAGCTGTGATAGATGTTAACAGAGGAGAATTAGTCCTTCAATTGAATGGGGACTACCTTGTGTTTAAAACCCAAGGGTGTTCCTCTGCAACCATGAAGAGGAAGCATGAAAAGCTTCTCTCAGTGCAGAGTCAAACAAAGCCCCTACAATCAAACTCTGAGTTTGGTGTTGGGAGGCTACAGCCAAACTCTAAGTTTGGTGTTGAATCCCCACATCCAAACTCTAAGTTCGGTGTTGGGAGTCTACAACATTGACCTGATCACCTGTGAGGCTCCATGAGAGCCCACTGTCAAGCTAGTGACATTAAAGGAGTGCTTTAGTAGAATCTAGCTACTTTTAGGGATGTTTTCATTAGTTTTTATGCTAAATTCACATTTTTGGACTTTACTATGAGTTTGTGTATTTTTCTGTAATTTCAGGTATTTTCTGGCTGAAATTGAGGAACCTGAGCAAAACTCTGATAAGAAGGCTGACAAAGGACTGCTGATGTTGTTGGATTCTGACCTCCCTGCACTCGGAATAGATTTTCTGGAGCTACACAACTCCAAATGGTGCGCTCTCAATGGCGTTGGAAAGTAGACATCCAGAGCTTTCCAAAAATATATAATAGTTCATACTTTATTCGTGATTAGATGACGTAAACTGGCATTCAACGCCAGTTCCATGCTGCATTCTGGAGTCAAATGCCAGAAACACGTCACGAACCAGAGTTGAACGCCAAAAACACGTTACAACTTGGCGTTCAACTCCAAAAGAAGCCTCTGCACGTGTAAAGCTCAAGCTCAGCCCAAGCACACACTAAGTGGGCCCCGGAAGTGGATTTCTGCATTTATTACCTATTTCTGTAAACCCTAGTAGTTAGTCTAGTATAAATAAGACATTTTATTATTGTATTAGACATCCTGGATTGTATTTTTTGATCCTGTGATCACGTTTTGGGGGCTGGCCATTCGGCCATTCTTGGACCTTCATCACTTATGTATTTTCAACGGTGGAGTTTCTACACACCATAGATTAAGGGCGTGGAGCTCTGCTGTACCTCGAGTTTTAATGCAATTACCACTATTTTCTATTCAATTCAGTTTATTCCTATTCTAAGATATTCGTTGCACTTAACCATGACGAATGTGATGATCCATGATACTCATTATCATTCTCATCTATGAACGCGTGACTGACAACCACCTCCGTTCTATCTTAGACCGAGCGCATATCTCTTGGATTCTTAATCAGAATCTTCATGGTATAAGCTAGAATTGATGGCGGCATTTATGAGAATCCGGAAAGTCTAACCTTGTCTGTGGTATTCCGAGTAGGATTCAGGGATTGAATGACTATGACGAGCTTTAAACTCGCGATTGTTGGGCGTGATGACAAACACAAAAGAATCAATGGATTCTATTCTGACATGATCGAGAACCCACAGATGATTAGCCGTGCCATGACAGAGCATTTGGTCCTTTTTCACTGAGAGGATGGGATGTAGCCATTGACAACGGTGATGCCCTACATACAGCTTACCATGGAAATGAGTAAGAAGGATTGGATGAAGGCAGTAGGAAAGCAGAGATTCAAAAGGAGCACAGCATCTTTATGCGCCTATCTAAAATTCCCACCAATGATTTACATAAGTATTTCTATCTTTATTTTCTAGTTAATTGTTATTATTATTATTCGAAAACTCCATAACCAGTTATTATCCGCCTAACTGAGATTTACAAGATGACCATAGCTTGCTTCATACCAACAATCTCTGTGGGATCGACCCTTACTCACGTAATGTTTATTACTTGGACGACCCAGTGCATTTGCTGGTTAGTTGTGCGAAGTTGTGAAGTTATGTTTGGACCATGGTATTATGCACCAAGTATTTGGCGCCATTACTAGGGAGAGAACGAACATGAATGCCATTATCAGAAATCACAATTTTGACTACCAGTGATCCATAGAAAGGACTTGACGAGGTCCTAATAAAATGGATTGCTATAAAATAACTTGAAGACTGGCCGACACAAAGAGGTCGGACCAGCCACAATAACCCAAGTTATAAGTAAAGCCCTGGAAAGAGGTCTAGCCAACCCTATAAAAGAGTATTACTATAACTTAGAAGAGCCCGACACAATAAAGTCGGACTCCTATGATAAAGTTACAAAGGTAATCCCTGAATGAGACCTGAACAAGGTCCAAGAAAGAGGATTACCAAGTAACTCGACAGGGACCGACATGGTGAAGTTTGCCCAAAAATATAAAGTTACAAAAGTAATCCCTGAAAGAGACTTGAATAAGGTCCAAGAAATAGGATTACCAAGTAACTCGACAAGGACCGACATGGTGAAGTCGGCCCAAAAATATAAAGTTACAAAGGTAATCCCTGAAAGAGACCTGAATAAGGTCCAAAAAAGAGGATTACCAAGTAACTCGACAGGGACCGACATTGCGAAGTCGGCCCAAAAATATAAAGTTGCAAAAGTAATCCCTGAAAGAGACTTGAATAAGTTCTAAGAAAGAGGATTACCAAGTAACTCGACAGGATCCGACACGATAAAGCTACCCCAAATAGAGACCTAAATAAAGTCCAAAAAAGAGGGTTACAAACAAATAACTCAACCCAGTTAAAGAAATCGGCAATCTCAGTATTATGATTCCTAAACGAAGACTTGAACAAAGTTCAAACTGTTGAAAGTAGCATTAGGAATCAAGCCGATCATGTCAAAAGACTATGAAGGTACCAAGACAAACACAGACAAGTATGATATGAAAATAAAGGTTATAACAATAGCCAGCTTCGGAGGCCACCAGGTTCAGCCGGTAAAGCCTGGAAACTACTTTATCAAAATAAAGTTGCTAAACAAGCAACTAGAAAAGCGTCAAAACATCATTCACAAAATAAAGAGTTTTAAAAACAAAAGCCCACAATCTGCGTAATCCACAACAAGCAAGAAAGAAATTCAGCTAACATCCGAAGGCTTCCCAGAAGCATCAACTCGGGGTGAAGGAGGACGAGTCTGAAAAGGCACCGCATCCACCGTCCCATCATCCCGGTTCAAGATTTGGCAATCTGGTTCCCCCTTGGGTGATTGATCTCAGCAGTGGACGTCGGAGAAGTTGGTGCAGCAGAAGTCTTGGTAGCAAGCAGTGAAGGACGATCATCATCCTCATCATTAGGATCGTTAGGGACAATCTTACCATCCTTAACAATGTTATCCAGGCTAATAGGGGAAAGGTCGAGATCTAATGCAAGTACTCGAAAATGCTCCTTCAAATTCTCATAAGCAGCAGTAACACTGCCTACAAGATGACTTTGAAGTTCAGTATAATCGGCCCGGACAGATTTCAAGCTACCCCTGAGCTCCATCATCTCTCTATAAGTAGTAACATAGCTATCCTTATGTTTTAATGCCGTATCCTCGGCCAGTTGCGCAGCAGCCGCCAGACCAACAGCCCGAGCCTTTTCCCCCTTCAGCTCCTTTTCCAGCTCGACCACTTTCACCTCGAGCTCCTCCTTCAAACCCTTAATTTGGTCAAACTCCAATTTTGCCTCCTCCATAAAGGCCTTGGTAGCATGGATAGGAAGATCTTGAGCAGTCCGGTATAAAGCCGCTCCCATGTGCGCCAGTGTAATACCACTCCGAGTAATGTAGTCTAAATGACGAAGAATGGATATGTCGTCAGTAGGCATGACACCATAGGGAGAAATCTGTTGATCTACAAACCCAACAGCATCAAAATCGGGATCACCAAGATTAAAAGGCTCGACAATCCGAGGTCTTTTTGGAGGAGGAGCGGCAGAAGGAGAGGAGGTACCAGCAGAAGTTTGTGAAGGATCAATCAAGCGAACTCGAGGAGTGGGGATAACCTTCCTCGGCCCAAGAGAACTTGTGACTAAAGGCTTAGATGAAAGCTGAGAAGATCCCTCCCTGGCCGCCTTGGCCGAGGCATTCTGAGCTGCAGTAGCTTTCCTTGCCCTCTTAAAAGCCATTATGGATTCATTATTCTTAATCATCTCTGCAAACAAACATCACAGTAGGAAACCAAAATACGAGTCAGAAAAGATCTCACAAGAGACAAACACGACAAGCAAAACCAATAGAAAAAAATCGACCACTACCCAGCTCAGCTCGGAAGAGAGAGGGGTTAGCTAAAAATTTCTTTGTGTCGAGATGAGGAGGCTCCCCCCAATTTTCTTCCAGCACAGTCACAAAAGCTTGTTCAGCCTCATCTAACATCTCCCACGAGTATCTCGATACCACTACATTCTTTTGCCATTCTAAAGGAAAGGTGGGCTCATTATTCTCATCTAGAAAAAAGGGCCGAGCTCCTTCAACAGCTGGGACCCTAAAAAAGTAATTTTTGAAAATCACGAAAAGATTCATCAAATATGGAGAAGACCTTTTTCCCCTGTGAAGCTCAGAAAGAAACCCAAGCGGCTTTCTTCTTCATTACACCAGGCTTTATCAAAACGAAAAGATAAAAGAAGAGAGATTGCGAAGCAGGGATGCCAAACTCATGACACAGCAGCTGAAATATTTTTATAAAACCCCAGGAATTTGGGTGAAGTTGGGATGGAGCTACATTACAGGACCATAACAAGTTGGTCTCAAAGGGGGTAAAAGGAAGGGTAATATTCATTTGACTAAAAAAGAAGTCATAGGCATAGAAAAAGGGGAGCTCTCTAGCAATCCAGGTTGAAAAGCAAACCCTTTCGTCAGAAGTTGGAGATACGAGCTCATAATTCTTCTCATCACTACCGTTGCCACAAATCCTATGAAACTACCTAGGTTGCTGACAAAACTCGGAGTCAACCAACGAGACGCATAAAAGGACCATAGAATCCACCCAATCGGCCATGCCCTCAGGGACCTGGGAAGATGTCTCAACAATATTTTTACGAGAAGACATGGTTAACTAGTCCTACAAGAAGAAAAGAAGATTGAATTAGTCAAAAACACCTCGAAACACTAATCAAACAACTCGGGTGTAAACAAAGACAACTCAAAAAACTAAAGCATATAGGTATCAAGAAGCCAGGCAAAGCAACAAAAGGAAACCCCAAGACCCAGTCCAAAAGGTCCCAGGGGCATTCTTTGGAGGCAGAATAAGGACTCGGGGAAGCCTACAAGCCTACATCTCTAAACGTCCCAACAAGAAGACAAAGCCTCTATTTCAACAAGAATGACATTTGGAAAGGCCACAAACCAAATAAAGTCATCAAAATAAGCGTTATGAGAAATTACGACTTTAGTCTACCCAACAGCAAGAACATGCCAAGCGGAAAAACAGACAAAGGCACAATATTTTCTTCAAAATCAAACAAACCACTTATACAGAAACAGGAAACAAACACACAAAACCCTAGAGGCTTCAACCATTCAGGAAACGCCAGAAAAGAAGAAACCAAAAATCACAGTGACAAAATACGTAGAAATGCAAAAAGGTTCAAACTTTCCAAAAAATTACTCAAGTTAAAACCCTACTGTACCAGGAAAACAAAACAATGCAAAAAAGAAGATGAACCAACCTGAAGAAGGAAGAAGCGTACGGAGGGAAGATCAAAAATGAAGCTGTCAACGAAAACAAAGGGGGCACCTACGATCACCAAGCGACGACGCAAAAAGAAGATACGAAAGTGTAGAACAACAGGCTAAAACAGAAAAGTGAGAAAGAAAAGGAGAAGTTACAGAGAAAAGGAAAAACTGTTTTCTGTGTGTAAAGTTCAAAAAAAAAGAAAGAGAAACGAGGCATTGAAAACACATTAATGAGGGCATTTAAACCCTCACGCATTCCCAAGGCTAGGACGCTAAATACAAAAGTGCGCGCTCTCAGAGGAAACGAAACGTTCCGCATTCAAAAAGGAACCCTACAAGGATAAAGTCGACTAATTGCTCGAGCACGGCTTCACCCGAGAAGGTTCGAAGACCTAAAAACTAAGGCTCGACCTCCAAGTAAAGACCGAACTCGAGCAGGGGCACTGTTCATATCTTGGGTCGAGTTATCCGACCCGGGATGTTCTACAGTCAAAGCGACCGACCTCTTCAGGTCAGGACGACCCGGCTTCTTCTCAGAGAGTTTGGCCAAGACACCAGGAAAGCCCAAAGAAGGGCCCTAACAGAGGAACACAACCCAAAATCCTAAGGCAGCCCAAGCCTATAGAGATAAGGGCAGTTCCCTTAAAGATAAGATGACCTCACCCGAAGATAAGATTAGATAGGATAACTATCTTATCTCTAGAAAGGTCACTCCACACCATTATAAATACACTGGAGCACCCAGGTATAACTCATACTCTGATCCTACTCAATACCTGCTTAATACCCTTACTAACTTACGCATCGGAGTCCATTGTAGGTACCCCCCACCGTCCGGGGACGAAGGATCAGTACCACTACCATGTCCAACAAGTCGGACACGGCGGCTCCAGCCACCATCATCAAGTCGGACACAACAGCTCCGACTAGTACAGAAGATCTTGTCCGAGATCGACCTACAGTTTCAGGTAACCCTCAGAGCAAGATTTAAGTTTGGTGTTGTGATGACAGGTCATCATATACCCATTTTTCAAGCTAATTTCACTTGTTTTATTAGTCTTTATGCACTTTCTTGCATCCTAAGTAAGTGATTTGGAGTGAAAATGCATAACTTCTTTAAATCAAACAACCACCATGAAATTAATGTTAACTCATGAGGTTTAAGCTGAATTTAATTGATTTTTAATTGATTTATAAGCCTTGTGAATTTAGTGATACTTTGAATGGTTGTTTTGGTTTATTGTAGGTGAAGAAAAGAAGAAAAGAGGAAGCGTGGCTTAAGAAAGCATGACCCAAGAGAGAAAAAGTGTGGCGCATAAAAGGAGAAAGCAAGCATTGCCCTCCACAAGGGCACACTACCCTCAAGGAGGGCAACATAAGGAAGCAAACTTTGAGAGGCAACACTGCCCTGCCCTCCTCAAGGGTGGAGCACAAATCGGTGCCATGGATCAAGGAAAGCAAAAATTCTGCCCTGTCCTCCTCAAGGGCAATATCGGGCTCATTAAGGGAATAAATTCAAGGAAAAAGCTCACCAATGCTTGCCACAAGGATCGAACACGACACCATGAGGAAGCAAGGAACTAGGCCTCACTTTGGTGCCAAGAAAACCAAGGAAAAATAGTAGCGTATGCATCGACCAAGTCTCGAACACGGGGCTTCAACTTTGGAAACATTGCCCTGCCCTCCGCAAGGGCAGGGCAGCATTTTGTGGTGCATGGCCAGTGCACCAAATTGGCGCACCAAGGGAGCTTCGGCAGCAACATAGCGCACGCACAGGCAGAATCTGGCGCACAAAAAATTTCTGCCCTGCCCTCCACAAGGGCAGGGCAGCATCCTGTAGCACCAATTCGCACAACACGCTCGCACCAAGGCCGCACGCATCAATTCCTGCCCTGCCCTCCACAAGGGCAGGGCAGCCTCCTGGAAGCAACTTTTCTTGGGCTGAAATTGGATTAAAAATCCAATAAAATTTATTTCTTCACCAAATCAAAAGCCCATCCAAATTCCAAAATCCAAGAATAGAAAGTGTATAAATAGGAGTTAGTTTGATGTAATTAGGACTTTTCCTTTGGAGCTTTGAATCTTCACTTTTATTTTGGAACTTTTGAATTCTCTCTGAGAGACTTCACTGAGATTTCTGAGAATTGGGGAGGAGAATTGATCTCTCTTCTTCCTTGTTCTTGCTTGAGCATTTTTACTTTTCTTGTTTGAGTCTTGGGTGTTAAGAATTGAGGAAATTCTGTCTCAATCTCCACTCAAGAACTCTTTAATTTCTTTTCTGCATAATTAAGTTCAATTACATTCCCTTTACTGTTTCTTCTTCAATTTCTTGTTAATTGCTTTGAGAATTTGGATCTGGGAAGGCAATTGAGATCTAGACTTTGCTATCTAGTCTCTGGAGTCCTGAGATCACATCTTCCTTTTGGTTCTTCTGTGAACCTCTGCTGCAATTCAATTCCATTCTCTGTTTGAATTTTAAGTATTTCTAATTCATCTTCTGCTTTATTACTTGCTGCAATTTAATTTCCAAATTCTGAAATCCCAATCCTCAAATCCCTTTTCATTATTGCAATTTATATTTCTTGCTCTTTAAGTTACTGCAATTTACATTTCTTGCATTTTAAGTTTCAGTCATTTAATTTCTTGTTCTTTAAGATTCAGCTCTTTTACTTTCAGTTTTCTTTAATTTCTGCAATTCATCCCTCTTCCTTTACATTTCCTGTTGTTTACTTACTGTTGGATACAAAACAATCAACCAATACTTGATTCGCTTGACTAAATCAACCACTAAACTAAAGTTGCTCAATCCTTCAATCCCTGTGGGATCGACCTCACTCATGTGAGTTATTATTACTTGATGCGACCCGGTACACTTGCCGGTGAGTTTTGTGTCGGATCGTTTTCCGCACATCAAGTTTTTGGCGCCGTTGCCAGGGATTAAAATAGATTGACAATGATTAAGTGAAGTGGAGGTCTAGATCAAGCACTTTTTCTTTTCTGTTTCTTTATTTTTTACTAACACACTAACTGTTTGAGAAATTGCCTCTATCAACTCTCTAACTGTTTGAGAGTTTATCTCAACTAACTGCATTCAATTCTCAAGAGTGCTGCTGTTTGTTCCTCCTGATTGTTAGCATGCCTTAGGAAAGGAAGTCTCTACAGACAAAGAGTATCATGACATGAAGCCACCACTCATTAGACTCATCAAGAACAATTGTTCTTATGACGGAAATCCATTGGAAGATCCTCAACAGCACATATCTACTTTTCTGAGGACTTGTAATGCCGTTAAAACTGATGGTCCAGATCATGACACTTATAAGATCCTATTATTCCCTTTCTCATTAAAGGGTAAAGCTGTACAATGGTTTGAAACTTTTCCCCAAGGAAGTATTACTAGTTGGGATGATTTGGTCACTAAATTTCTGGCCAAATTCTCCTCATCCAAACAGGTCATCCAGCTGAAAGATGAGGAACATCTATTCACACAAGGAAAAGAAGAACCACTCTTCAAGGCCTGGGAAAGATACAAGAAAGCAACTGATAAAGTGGGTTTCCGAGCCTTCTATGAAGGACTAACCCCAGAGACAAGAAAAGCAGTGGACTACTTCTCAGATGGCCTACTCAAAGCAACAACAACAACTGCCCAAGGAATTGCAAATTTCAATGACAAAGGAGTCAACAACCAACACTCATTTGAGAAACCACAGAATGCAATCTCAGAAAAAGAAGAAAAGAATCTTGAAGGAGTGAATGCATTCATGAACCCGAACAAACAAATACACCATCAAACACAGCAACACATGGAGCTGAGAGATAGAAAAGATGATTGCCTGCATTCTGCTGCAGTGAATGCCCAATTTCCACCATGGAGACCCCATTCGTATCTGAGAATGAGGGAGTCTCAACACCAAGAACAAGGAAGTTTCAACCAGGGCAAATCCATGACCACAAACAACCAACATCACTCAACCACTAATACCAATCAAAGCCAATACTCACAACACAGACACTTCCAGACTCATTCCAACTGGAGAAGGACCGAGTACCAAAGTCACGAACCAAGGGACTTCAATTATAACAACCCCAACTTCACAAACCAACAAAGACACCATTATAGTAACAACAGCCACTACATGCCACCACAACACCCACCCTTCCACCCGTCAATATCTCACAACCAACCAACCTCACAAGACTCTCAGAGGATCACAAACTTGGAGATCTTAATGGAAAGAATGATGAAACACCAAGAGGAGATAACAAAGAACCAAGAGAGTTCAATCAGAAGAATTGAGGGGCAGATAGCTCAACTGGCGAAGCACTTTGCAGAAATGGGTGAGAAGAGGGCAAATACTCTCCCCAGAACCACTGAAGACAAACCAACTGACAACAAAGATGCTGCAGAGAAGGAAAGATGGAAAAGGGTCATAGAGGAAAGTAAGAAAACCTTGGACAAAGAAAGTACCAGCCAAGAAAAACACAACAAGGAATTCTTACAAGGAGAGACAGAGGATAGAATTAAAGAAAAGCAGAAAACCCCCACTGGAAAATTTTCACTAGGGGATAGAGTAATGATAAATAGTCAAACCATGAAGGTGTTTCCACAGCTATCTGATCACTACATTGTGACTAAAATCCTTCCACAAGAATTCATAGAGGTCATCAAAGAGGAAACCGGAAGAAAGTTCACAGTAAAGAAAGACAAGCTAAGGCACTGTGGTTTTCAATCTTCATGATCAGCAGATGGAGGATGTCAAGCTAGTGACAATAAAAGAGCGCTTGTTGGGAGGCAACCCAACTTGAGGTAGTTTTCTTTTCATAGCTTTTTCAATAAAAATGTTGAATAATTGGTATGCATTGCAAAGAGCCAAGTTTGGTGTTGCACACCAAAACAATTTAAGGGAGAATGAAAGATTCTAAGTTTGGTGTCCCACCAAAAATCTCATTTAAAAACATATTCTCACCTTTTGCAAAGTGCTAGCTCTAAGCAGTCAAACAAATTTTTCAACTATTTAATTGCTTTCTAGCTTTAATTTCATAACCTTTAGCAAAGACACAAGGTTTCACATTTGGTTAACTTGTTGCATCCGAGACAGTGGCAAACAATTAAGTTTGGTGTTCTCACACCAAAATAAATCCAAGAGCCACACTCAATCTATGCATACTAACCATGCAATTAAGGGCTTGAGAAGTGATACGTAAAAATTTGATTTCACGTATTTACCGGCAAGTATACCGGGTCGTATCAAGTAGTAAAACTCACTTAGAGTGAGGTCGATCCCACGAGGATTAATGGATTAAGCAAGCAATAGTTAATTAATTGTTCTAGTTAGACGATTCATGTTTGAGTGATAAGCAACAAGAAATGTAAATGACTTGAAATTAAAGAAAAGCAATAAAGTGCAAGGAAAGTAAATGACAAGAAATTAAAGTGCTAAAAATTAAAGTGCAAGAATGTAAATTGCAAGGAATAGAAAGTACAAGAAAGTAAAGTGCAAGAAAGTAAATGACTAGAAAGTAAAACCAAGTGAAGTATTTCTACAAACACTTGGAAGGCATAAGTAAATGACAAGAATTTAAAGAGAACAATTAAATGACAAGAATTAAAGACAAGAAGTAAATAACAAGAATTAAGAATGAAATTAACATTGGGATCAAGAGATATTGCATTCTCAAGATCAACAATTCTCATCTCCACTTCAATCATGCAATCATTGATCTCTTGGCAAATCATAAGTAATCAAACCCCAATCTCTTGGTGATTTGATTTCTCTTAACTTGATCAATTGCCAATCTCTTGATCTAATTGCTCATGAGAAGAGATGAAGAATGGTCTCTAATTTAGAGCCACACAACCCTCAAGATTTCAATTCAAAGTGATTACATCTCACATATCAAGCTAAGAATTATCAATCAAGAGAGTTGTGAGAGAAGAGCCTCAAACTAAATTCTATGATTCCTTTCTCAAGTTCATCATAGAATTTAAATAGATCTAATCCCTCTCTCGATAGTAATTAGATCTTTGAAGCACAAAGACTCTCTCTAAAGAAACAATGAAAGAAGAATTGAAGATGAAGAATGAAAATAAATCAATCCATTAAATTGCAATAGAGCTCTCTCTCCCAAATGTTGGAAATTAGAAACTCATCATAACAAAAATATTTACAAAAGTGTGAATGAAAGAAAATAGAAGAAGAGAAGAGAATGAGAGTGAAAGGGGAGTGGAGTCACCTCCACCCCTCCATGGTGTCTCTCAAATGATGAATCTAAGGCCCTATTTATAAGCTACCTAAATTACAAATTCAAATGAAATTACAATCAAATGCAAATTTCCTAATTACTTCTAGATGATTCTTGTGGCCTTGATTGATTGTTACTTGTGGCTTGACTTGGGCTTGTGAACTTTTAACTCCCTTCATAGAAGCTTGAAACATTGAAGAATAAATGAAGGGATTGGAGTATTTGGAAGTGGCCCAATGTGGAGTGTCATTGAAGTGGCATTTTGGGCTTTTGAAGGTTTGGAAAAACCTTACACGCTGAAGTATTGGTCTGTTTGGGTCTCCAAATTGAATGTCTACTATAGACTATTATATATCTTTGGAAAGCCCTAGATCTCAGCTTTCCAACGCCGCTGGAAGCATGTCAATTGGACTTCTCTAGCCCAAGTTATGATCTTTTGAAGGTGAAGAGGTCAGTCTGGCGAACTGCAGGGACTTGTTTTACGCTGAAATTGTGAAGCTAAACGAATAGCAATTTGTCCCCTCAAATCAGTGTCAACTATAAAGTGTTATATATGGTTGGAAAGCTCTAGAAGTCTACTTTCTAATGACACTAAGATCACTTCATTTGGAGCTTTGTAGCTCGAGTTATTCTTGTTGGAGTGTGAAGAGGTCAGGGTTGCAAATCCTCTTTGCTTCTCTTTGAGTTTGTTTCCAACTTTTTGCCACCTTGGGAGTGTGCTTCCTCTATTAGTGCTTTTATTGCTTCATTTTCCATAATTTCCTACAAAATTTATTAACTCAAGCAATCAAAGCAATATTCAATTTAATCACCAAAACACTCCCATAATTAAGCATTATGAATTGATTTTTATATGAAAAAGCATAGAAAAACATAACATGATGCGTAGTCATCAAGAAGCAAGCAACTTTGAGAATTATGCAGGACATGAGTCAACAATTAAAGATATTATGCATCTTAACTCAAAGAAAACACAACAGAAGGAAGAATCAAAGGGCTGCAACTTCAAAGGTTGTATCTAAACTTAATCCTTGCTGCTGTGTATTGTTTTGAACATGGGAACCATTATATATCCTGCTAAAGTGTTTATTTAGTTGCAAGTGAAGTTGCTTGATTAAGAATGCTAATCTGCATGAAGCTTGTCATTCACCACTTAGATTGAATTTTGCTTTGTTTCCCATATGCTTGAATAAAAGAGAATTGTTTGAATTGAAAAGTAAATATCCAATGTTGCATAAGTAGAATGGAAGTTAATGGTGGTATATGTGTTTGATTAAATGCATAACTCATGAAATAATTGCTGCATAGTATCATTTTCATTGAAGTATGAGCTAGCTTGCTATTATGAAGGTTCCTATCAATAAAGAAAAAGCCCTTGAGAACAAAAATAAAACAGAAAGAAAAGGAAGAAGAAAAAGCCAATGTGGCAAGAAAAACAAAGAATAAAGGTTGGACACTAATAGCTTGGACCCTAGGACACATGCCTGTGGTGTTCTTGTACTAGGATATGCTTGGATAAGTAAATTCTAAGGTGTATTTTAAAACCCGGTCACTTAGATCAACTGATTTGGGATGGCCAATTGAAAGTCCACAATAAAGAGCAACCTAGATACAGAATATTTAGTTATCTAAAGAGATGCTGGGCATCAATGATCCTAGGAAGAAGTAGTGAGCCATGTGTCTGTGGTGGAAGATGTTGATTTAAAAAATAAAGCCAAAGGCTACTACTACAACATTAGACACCAAGCCTTCAAGAATAATAAGCTTGATAAGCAACATGAGAAAAGAAAAGTTAGCAAGGGAGCAAAGAAAGAATAAACCTTATAACAGCAAGTTTAGCAAGCCTTTGAGGAAGAATGTATATTATGTAATAGCAACAATAATTGAGTTATCATTATCTGCATAAAAACCCCATGAGTTAAATTCTGCTATATGCCTAATAAGGATATGTTTTCTTTTCTTGTTCATTTCATTTTCTCTTAGTTTTGATGCTTGCTTGGGGACAAGCAAGATTTAAGTTTAGTGTTGTGATGACAGGTCATCATATACCCATTTTTCAAGCTAATTTCACTCGTTTTATTAGTCTTTATGCACTTTCTTGCATCCTAAGTAAGTGATTTGGAGTGAAAATGCATAACTTCTTTAAATCAAACAACCACCATGAAATTAATGTTAACTCATGAGGTTTAAGCTGAATTTAATTGATTTTTAATTGATTTATAAGCCTTGTGAATTTAGTGATACTTTGAGTGGTTGTTTTGGTTTATTGTAGGTGAAGAAAAGAAGAAAAGAGGAAGCGTGGCTTAAGAAAGCGTGACCCAAGAGAGAAAAAGTGTGGCGCATAAAAGGAGGAAGCAAGCATTGCCCTCCACAAGGGCACACTGCCCTCAAGGAGGGCAACATAAGGAAGCAAACTTTGAGAGGCAACACTGCCCTGCCCTCCTCAAGGGCGGAGCACAAATCGGTGCCATGGATCAAGGAGAGCAAAAATTCTGCCCTGCCCTCCTCAAGGGCAATATCGGGCTCATCAAGGGAATAAATTCAAGGAAAAAGCTCACCAATGCTTGCCACAAGGATCGAACACGACACCATGAGGAAGCAAGGAACTAGGCCTCACTTTGGTGCCAAGAAAACCAAGGAAAAATAGTAGCGTATGCATCGACCAAGTCTCGAACACGGGGCTTCAAATTTGGAAACATTGCCCTGCCCTCCGCAAGGGTAGGGCAGCATTTTGTGGTGCACGGCCAGCGCACCAAATTGGCGCACCAAGGGAGCTTCGGCAGCAACATAGCGCACGCACAGGCAGAATCTGGCGCACAAAAAATTTCTGCCCTGCCCTCCACAAGGGCAGGGCAGCATCCTGCAGCACCAATTCGCACAACACGCTCGCACCAAGGCCGCACGCATCAATTCCTGCCCTGCCCTCCACAAGGGCAGGGCAGCCTCCTGGAAGCAACTTTTCTTGGGCTGAAATTGGATTAAAAATCCAATAAAATTTATTTCTTCACCAAATCAAAAGCCCATCCAAATTCCAAAATCCAAGAATAGAAAGTGTATAAATAGGAGTTAGTTTGATGTAATTAGGACTTTTCCTTTGGAGCTTTGAATCTTCACTTTTATTTTGGAACTTTTGAATTCTCTCTGAGAGACTTCACTGAGATTTCTGAGAATTGGGGAGGAGAATTGATCTCTCTTCTTCCTTGTTCTTGCTTGAGCATTTTTACTTTTCTTGCTTGAGTCTTGGGTGTTAAGAATTGAGGAAATTCTGTCTCAATCTCCACTCAAGAACTCTTTAATTTCTTTTCTGCATAATTAAGTTCAATTACATTCCCTTTATTGTTTCTTCTTCAATTTCTTGTTAATTGCTTTGAGAATTTGGATCTGGGAAGGCAATTGAGATCTAGACTTTGCTATCTAGTCTCTGGAGTCCTGAGATCACATCTTCCTTTTGGTTCTTCTGTGAACCTCTGCTGCAATTCAATTTCATTCTCTATTTGAATTTTAAGTATTTCTAATTCGTCTTCTGCTTTATTACTTCCTGCAATTTAATTTCCATTGCTTAAATTCTGAAATCCCAATCCTCAAATCCCTTTTCATTATTGCAATTTATATTTCTTGCTCTTTAAGTTACTGCAATTTACATTTCTTGCATTTTAAGTTTCAGTCATTTAATTTCTTGTTCTTTAAGATTCAGCTCTTTTACTTTCAGTTTTCTTTAATTTCTGCAATTCATCCCTCTTCCTTTACATTTCCTGTTGTTTACTTACTGTTGGATACAAAACACTCAACCAATACTTGATTCGCTTGACTAACTCAACCACTAAACTAAAGTTTCTCAATCCTTCAATCCCTGTGGGATCGACCTCACTCATGTGAGTTATTATTACTTGATGCGACCCGGTACACTTGCCGGTGAGTTTTGTGTCGGATCGTTTTCCGCACATCAGCCAACAAGACAGATGAGCCTAGAAAAAGAAGATGGGATGAAGAGGTCGGACGAACTGAACGACCACCTCGCACCCTGGAGAGACATGTCCACATGATACATTGTGGATTTTTGGGAGGAGGAATCTCCAAATCATCTCGCAAATGGCACCTTAAGGAAGTATATCACGTCAAAGGAGGAGAAGGAGCACCCGACCTCCCTACTATTACTTTCACTAAAGAGGACACGGCTGGTATCATCTCGGGACACGACGATCCCATGGTCATCACTATCATAGTGGCCAACCCTAATCTCCACCACACATTGGTGGACCAAGGAAGCTCGGCTGATATCTTGTTTAAAATTGCCTTCGATAAACATGGCCTAGAGGAAAAAGAACTCAGAGCATATCAGAACAACTTATTTGGACTAGGAGACACTCTAATCCAACCACTCGGATACATCTCACTACACACAACCTTTGGAAAAAGAAACCGTTCAAGGACACTCAACATAGACTACATCGTGGTCGACGTGAGTTCAGCTTACAATGCCCTAATAGGACGGACAACCCTAAATCAACTCGCCACAGTAGTCTCGACTCCACATCTATGCATAAAGTTCCCAACTACAGAAGGGATCGCTACAAAAAAAAGAGACCAGAGGACAACACGCCGCTGTTACAATGAAAGTCTGAACCTCAGAGGAAAAGGAAAAGAAATTCACACCATCAAACTCGAGGGAACTCGAGGTCGGGAAGAACTTCGTCCACAACACGAGGGCGAGATAGAAAAAGTCCAGATCGGAGATGTCTCAGATAAAACAACCAATATTGGCGCAATCCTAAAAGGAGATGTAAAGGAGTCTCTCATACAGTTCTTAAAAGATAATGTCGACCTCTTCACATGGAAGGCCGCAGACATGTCGAAAATATACCACAAACTAGTGTGCCACAAGTTGGCAGTATACGCAGGATCTCGGCCAGTACAACAGAAGCGTCGAAAACTCAGACCTGAAAGATCTCAAGCTGTGGAAGAACAGGTACAAGCTCTAGTGGAGGCAGGATTCATAAGAGAAGTCAAATACCCACTATGGCTAGCCAATATCGTCTTAGTGAAAAAATCAAATGGAAAGTGGCGGATGTGCACCGACTACACCGATCTCAACAAAGCTTGCCCAAAAGATCCCTACCCGCTCCCAAGTATCGACGCCTTGGTAGATGCCTCCTCCAGGTACAAATACCTCTCGTTTATAGATGCTTATTCGGGATACAATCAAATCCCGATGTATCCACCTCATCAAGAAAAAACCTCATTCTTAACCCTAAAAGCAAACTACTGTTACGTTATCATGCCATTCGGACTCAAAAACGCAGGAGCCACCTATCAAAGATTAATGAACAAGGTCTTTGCCAATCATATAGGGAAACTTCTGGAGGTATATGTGGACGACATGTTAGTAAAAACACAAAGCGAGGAGTCATTACTGTCCGACCTCGCCCAAGTCTTCAATACCATAAGAAAGCATGGCATGCGACTTAACCCTGCAAAATGCACCTTCGCAGTAGAATCTGGCAAATTCTTGGGTTTCTTGCTCACACAAAGAGGAATCGAAGCAAATCCAGAAAAATGCCAGGCCATACTCGACATGAAAAGCCCGACCTGTGTCAAAGAAGTGCAACAACTCAACGGGCGACTGGCAGCTTTGTCCAGAATTCTAGTTAGATCAGCCATAAGATCTCTCCCCTTCTACGTTACACTAAGGAAGGGAGAGAAGTTCGAATGGACACCAGAGTGCGAGCAAGCCTTCTAGGATTTCAAAAGATTCCTGGGACAACCACCTATTCTTACCCGACCGCGGGAAGGAGAAGCACTCATATTGTACCTTGCAGTAGGAAGTCGGGCAGTAGCCTTAGCACTAGTCAGAAAAGACGAAAGTGGACAACAAGATGTATACTTCATCAGCAAAACACTACAAGAATCCGAGTTGAACTATCAAAAGATAGAGAAGTTCACATATGCTCTCGTATTAACTTCTCGACGACTTCGCCCATACTTCCAGGCTCACACCATCAAGGTTCGGGCCAATCAGCCCATAAAAGGCATTTTGCAGAAAACAAATTTAGAAGGAATAATCCTACAATGGGTGGTCAAGTTATCCGAATTCGACCTTCAATATAAAGCTCGGACAGCCATCAAATCACAGTATTTGGCCGACTTCATTGCAGAGTACACTGACACCCCAGAAATCCCTACAAATTGGAATCTATATGTGGGCGGCTCTTCAAATAAAACCATGAGTGGAGCAGGAGTAATAATAGAAAGTAACCAGGGAACAAAAATCGAACTCTCCCTAAAATTCGAGTTCCCTGCTTCCAATAATCAGGCTGAGTATGAGACGCTATTGGTTGGTTTGAAGCTGGCTAAAGAAGTTGGAGCCGAAAAACTCGTCATCCTTAGCGATTCACAGGTTATCACCTCGCAAATAGCAGGGACCTACCAAGCCAAAGATCTTGCTATGAAAAAGTACCTGGACAAAACCAGGGAACAACTCGGACAATTCCAGGAATATGAGATCCGACATATACCTCGGGAACAGAATGCTTAAGCTGATGCATTCTCAAAATTAGCCAGCACCAAACCAGGGGGCAATAATAGGAGCCTCATCCAGGAGATTATGTATAACCCGTTAATCTTAGAAGAACAAAAAGTCATAGCAATATCAGGTCAGGATCAAGATTGGATGACTCCCATAATCAGCAACCTCAAATCAGAGATACTCCCTATAGATAAAAAAGAGGCAAAGAGGCTAAAGCGGGAGGCACAGTATTACACTATCATAAACAACATCCTGTAGAATAGAGGGATTTCGACACCTCTACTAAAATGTGTGCCGACCTCTAACACAAAAAAGGTCTTAGAAGAGATACACAGCGGCACATGTGGCAATCATCTCGGAGCAAGAGCTCCTGCCAAGAAAGTACTCCGAGCCGGATTCTTTTGGCCGAGTTTACAAAAAGAAGCCACCGAGTTCGTTAACTTCCACATAGGCCCACTAGAAGAAGTCATCAGCGTAACATCACCTTGGCCATTCGCAAAGTGGGGACTCGACTTCCTTGGGCCCTTTCCCCAAAGATCGGGACAGGTCAAATTCCTCGTTATAGGGGTAGATTATTTCACAAAATAGATTGAGGCAGAGCCCCTAGCCAATGCCACTACCCAAAGAAGTCAGAAATTCCTATATAGGAACATTGTCACAAGGTTTGGGGTTCCTTACTCCAACACCACAAACAATGGCACTCAATTCACAGATGCAGGCTTTAGAAAGTTGGTAGCCGACTTGAAGATAAAGCACCAATTCACATTCGTGGAATACCCGTAGGCTAATGGACAAGTAGAAGCTGCCAATAAAGTCATACAAGCCGGGTTAAAACGGAGGCTACAGGACGCAAAGGGAGCCTGGGCTGAAGAGCTCCCACAAGTCCTATGGGCACATTGGACAACTCCACATTCCACCACAAAGGAATCACCCTTCCGATTGGCCTATGGAATAGAGGCAATGATTGATTACAAGTCATCATATACCCATTTTTCAAGCTAATTTCACTTGTTTCACTAGTTTTTATACACTTTCTTGCACTATAAGTAAGCAATTTAGAGTGGAGTTGCATGTTTTATTTGAATCAAACAACCACCATTTAATTGATACTAAATCATGAGGTTTAAGCTAAATTTAATTGATATTTGAATGATTTATAAACCTTGTGAATTTGGTGATACTTTGATTGGTTGTTTTGATTATTTGTAGGTGAAGAAAGGAAGAAAATAAGAAAGCGTAGCTTAAGAAGTGTGGTGCAACAATGAAGGAAGGAAGCCACACTGCTCCCCACAAGAGCACACTGCCCTCCAAGGGAGCACAACAATGAACCAAGCATTCAAGGCTTCACTACCATGCCCTCCTTGAGGGCGGAGCACAATTCTAGGCCAAGAAATAAGGGAAGGAAAAATTCTGCCCTGGCCTCCTCAAGAGCAATTTCGGGCTCCTCATGGAAAAATTCAAGGAAATTGTTCTCCAAGTGCCACCCATGGGTTTCGAACCCAAGCACATGAAGGGAAGGGAGTGGCGCAACAATAAAGGAAAATGAGCCACACTTGGCTAAAAGGCTACCACCAAGTTTCGAACTTGGGACCTCACCCAAGAACAAGGAAAGCGCTGCCCACAAGGAGGGCAGAGCAGCATTCCTTGATGCATGGCACGCACAATTTGGCACGGCCAGGAGCTTGGATGCGCGCAGCTTGGACGCATGGGCAGGGAAGCAAGGCACGCACCATGACACCATTGCCCTGCTCTCCACAAGGGCAGGGCAGCATCCTGATGCCTCTCCCACACTTGGCGCACTAATTGGATCCCCATGTAAGGCTTTCCTACTCTGCCCTCCACAAGAGCAGAGCAACCTCCTGGGAGCAACATGGGCTGAATTTCACTCAAAAATCCAACTTAATTCATTTCTTCACCAAATCAAAAAGCCCACTCAAAATTCTTAGATCCACAATAGAAAGTGTATAAATAGGTGTTAGTTAGGATTAGAAGGGGAGCTTACTTTCATTTTTGAATTTTCATCCTTAGTCAACTTGAGAGCACTTTTCATTTTCTGTTTTGGAACTCCTGGGTTGCCAATTTCCATTTTCTGTTTTCTGCAATTTGGCTTAAGAATTGGAGGAGAGGATTCACTTCTTCTTCTTCTGATCTTTTTATTTTCTTTACTGGGTTTTGTTTGAGTCCTGAGTGTGAAGAATTGAGGAACTTCTGTCTCAATCTCCATTTAAGATCTCTTTGATTTTCTGACTGCATAATTGAGTTGAATTCAATTTCCTTTACTGCTTTAATCTTTAATTTCTCTTTAATCACCTTGTGAACCTTGGATCTAGGAAGGCAATTGAGATATAGACTCTGCTATCTAGTCTCTGGAGTCCTGAGATCAAATTTTCTTTTTGGTTCTTCTGCTGAACCACTACTGCAATTACATTTCCACTTTCTATTTGAACTCTAGTTATTTTCAATTCATCTCTTACTTGGTTAATTGTAGAAATTTAATTTCCCTTGCTTAAATTCTGAATTCCCCGTCCTCAAATCCCTTTTCAATTCAAGCAATTTATATTTCTTGCACTTTAAGTTACCGCAATTTACATTTATTGCACTTTAAGTTTCAGTCATTTAATTTCTTGTCCTTTAAGATTCAGCACCTTTACTTTTAGTTCTCTTTAATTTCTGCAATTCATCCCTCTCCCTTTACATTTCCTGCTATTTACTTACTGTTGGATACAAAATCACTCAAATCAATCTCTGTTTGCTTGACTAAATCAACCACTAAACTAAAATTGCTCAATCCTTCAATCCCTGTGGGATCGACCTCACTCCCGTGAGTTTTATTACTTGATGCGACCCGGTACACTTGCTGGTGAGTTTTGTGTTGGATCGTTTTCCACACATCAAGTTTTTGGCGCCGTTGCTGGGGATTGAAATAGATTGACAATGATTAAGTGAAGTGGAGATCTAGATTAAGCATTTTTTTCTTTTGTTCTCAACTAACATATTAACTGTTTGACTATTTGCCTAAACTAACCAAAACTTCACTCTAGCAATAGATTGAAGTTTCACTAGTTTTCTGGTTCTGTGTGTTTCTTGTGCTATGTTTGTATGTCAGGTACAGGGAGAGCTACTTCTATTTTCTCTGAAACTGACCAAAGAACTATTCAAAGGTTGAGAAGAGAAGCTAGAGGGAAGGCTGTTGTTGGAGAAGAAGAGTCAGAAGAAGGAGAAGAATTCCAAGAGATGGAAAGAGACCCATCTAATCCCAATCATCCAGAAGGAGGGGCCAACAATAACCCATAATAGAGGAGAGTACTGATGTTCATACCCTGGGTCGAGCTATCCGACCTGGGATGATCGACGACAAAGCGACCGACCTCTTCAGGTCAAGCGGACCGACTTCTTCATAAAGAACTCGGCCGAGTCAACAAGAGAGCCCAATAAAGGGCCCGGGTAGAGGAACACGACTCAAATCCTAAGGCAGCCCAAGCCTAGAGAGATAAAGGCGGTTCCGTTGAAGATACGCTGACCTCAACTCAAAAGATAAAAGATAAGATAAGATAACTAACTTATCTGATCCAAAAGGTCACATCTCACCATTATAAATACAATAGAGCACCCAGGTATAACTCATACTCTGATTCTACTCAATACCTGCTTAATACCTTTGCTAACTTAAGCATCGGAGTCCCTTGCAGGTACCCCCCACCCTCCGGGAACAAAGGAATCAGCACCACCACCTAGTCCAACAAGTCGGACACAACAGTTCTGGCCGTCTCCCACCAGCCGGACACGTTAATACCGACCAGTACAGAAGATCTCGTCCGAGATCGACCTCCAATTTCAAGTAACCATCAGAACATTGGCACCGTTGCTGGGGATCCTGGAAGTCATCCCATCACCATGGCGGACGACCATGACAACGACCACAATTCAGGTTTGGAGGATCGAACACCACACAAAAACGTGGATGTCACGCTACAAAACACTCCGGAAACCAACAAAGACAAAGACTCACCAAATTCAGGGGCAATAGAAGCACTCCTAGATCGTCTAAAATAACTGGAAAAAGAAACCCAACTACAACGGGAAATTGGAAGAGATCTCCAAAGAGAGGTGCGGTGACGTCGGGAGTTGGAAGAAAAACTACAGCAATTGGAAGTCGATCTCAAATCAAAAGAACCCCGGGCTAATCTCAAGGAAAATTCACCCAAAGAGCAAGACCCGTTCACCAGGGAAATCATGAAAACTAAAATTCCAAAAGACTTCAAGCTCCCGGATATGACCCTATATGATGGCACCACGGATCCCAACCACCACCTCAGCAACTTCAGAAGTAGAATGTACCTCACTGACGCCCCAGATGCTATTCGCTGCAAAGCTTTTCCAACAACTCTCACAAAGACAACGATCCGATGGTTCGATAACCTACCCCCGAAGTCCGTCTCAAGCTTTGATGACTTAGCTAAAAAATTCCTAGCCAGATTCTCCATTCAGAAAGATAAGGCCAAGCACGCCCCCAGTTTATTAGGGATCAAACAAGGAGATCGGGAGAGCCTCCGCAACTACATGGAGAGATTCAACAAAACATGCATGGACATACAAAGTTTACCAACGGAAGCCGCCATTATAGGACTCATCAATGGCCTACGAGAGGGACCTTTCAGCCAATCTATCTCAAAAAAGTACCCGACCTCCTTAGACGAAGTACAGGAACGAGCAGAAAAAATTCATCAACATGGAAGAAAACGCTCGATTAGGAGAGACCTCAAAATTAGGGGCCTCCTACCGAGACAGGGACAAGGAATCCAAGAGAAAAGAAGATCGACAAGGGGAGAAAGTCAAAAAATACCATAATTTCACTCCTCTCTGTGCCCTCTTAAAAGCTTTCATGGATTCATTGTTCTTCATTGCCTCTGCAAATAAAACAGAAATCAAGCGACAAGTCGGAAAGACAGCTACAAGCAACATAAACAGATAATAAAGGAAATACAAGATCCCCAGTTCAAATTGAAGAAGAGCAGGATTGGTTAGAAATTTCCTTGTGTCAAGATGGGGAGGTTGACCCTAGCGTTCTTCCAAGATAGTCACAAAAGCTCGCTCAGCCTCATCTAACATTTACCACGAATATCTGGAGACCCTCACATCTTTTTTCCATTCCAAAGGAAAAGCAGGTTCGTCATTTTCATCCAGAAAAAAAGGGCCGAGCTCCTTCAACAGCTCGGACCTTGAAAAAGTAGTTTTTAAAATCACGGAATGACTCGTCAAACATGGAATAGACCTTCTTTCCTTAGGTAGAACGAAAGGAGACCCAAGCCGACTTCTTTCTTACCACACCAGACTTAGTCAAGACAAACAGATAGAAAAAGAGAGATTGGGAAGCAGGAATACCAAAACCATTGCACAACAATTGGAAAATTTTTATGAAACCCCAGGAATTGGGGTGAAGTTGAGAGGGGGCAACATTACAGGACCATAACAAGTCGGTTTCAAATTGAGTAAAAGGAAGGGTAATACCCAGCGGACCGAAGAAAAAATCATAAACATAAAAGAAAGGGCGATCATCAACAACCCGAGTAGAAAAGCAGACTCTCTCGTCAGAAGAGGGAGGAATAAGCTCGTAGTTCTTCTCATCACTAGATTTACTACAAACACTATGAAATTGCCTAAGCTGCGTACAAAACTCAAAATCAACCAGAGAGACACACATAAGAACCATCGAGTCCACCCAATCAGCTATACCCTCAGGAACCTGGGAAGGCATCTCTACAACGTTATTTCGGGAAGACATGAGGCCAACTAAATCCTACAAAAAGAAAAGAAGAAAGGATTACTCAAAAACATCTCGACGGGCGAATACACAGAAAATGAAAAACCCCAAGACTCAAACTAAAAGTCCCGGGACATCCTTTGGAAGCAGTAACAAAGCAAGGAGAAAGACAAAACACAAACAAAATAGAATGTCATATTCCTACAGTCTATCAGCAAGAAACAAACATACCAGGCAAAAATAGTCAAAGATGCAACCTTTTTTCAAAATCAAACAAAATTATCATTCCAAAGCTTCAAAATCAAAAGCATTTCACAACATGCAAAAGCCCTAAAGGTATCAAGCAACAGGAAAAGCGAAAAAGACCATGCAAAGGACGAAGAAATTACGAGACGCACAGTGATCAGGCATAGCAAAAAGCAGAAAAGATCCAAACTTTTCCCAACCAAGATAAAAACTTTCTCAAAATAGACACAAAAATGGCGTAGAGGGAGGAAGAAAGAAGAACCAAACCTGGGAAAATGAGAGAAAGCTGCGAAGAAAAGCAGAGGAGCCGAAGGCAAAATCCAGAATCACCCCTTCTACCACGAAAAAGCGAAGTCACAAAGCAACGTCGCTAGGCTGAAACGCGAAAACTACAGGCGGAGGCTTTAGAAAAGTCAAAAGGAAAAAGTTGAAAGTGAGAAAGTAAAGGGAGAAGTTACGAAGAAGAAGTGAAGAAGAGAAACCGTTTCTGATCGAGAAATTCAAAATAAAAACCAAGAGAAAATGAGGGCAATTAATGCCAATTAAATGCGGATATTAAAACCGCTTGCGTTCCCAAAAAAACACTGATATAAAAGCGCGCGCTTTTAGAGAAAAACGTTCTACATTCAAAAGCTGCTACAAAAAGGAGTCGACAAAATGCTCGAGTTCGGTTTCACTAGAGAAGGACCGAAGTCAAGGACTCGACCTCGACAAAGAAGACCGAGCTCAAGCAGGGGCACTGTTCATACCCTGGGTCGAGCTATCCGACCTGGGATGATCGACGACAAAGCGACCGACCTCTTCAGGTCAAGCGGACCGACTTCTTCATAAAGAACTCGGCCGAGTCAACAAGAGAGCCCAATAAAGGGCCCGGGTAGAGGAACACGACTCAAATCCTAAGGCAGCCCAAGCCTAGAGAGATAAAGGCGGTTCCGTTGAAGATACGCTGACCTCAACTCAAAAGATAAAAGATAAGATTAGATAACTAACTTATCTTATCCAAAAGGTCACATCTCACCATTATAAATACACTGGAGCACCCAGGTATAACTCATACTCTGATTCTACTCAATACCTGCTTAATACCCTTGCTAACTTAAGCATCGGAGTCCCTTGCAGGTACCCCCCACCCTCCGGGGACAAAGGAATCAACACCACCACCAAGTCCAACAAGTCGGACACAACAGCTCCGGCCGTCTCCCACTAGCCGGACACGTTAACACCGAACAGTACAGAAGATCTCGTCCGAGATCGACCTCTAGTTTCAGGTAACCCTCGGAACAACTGGCCTCCTATACATTTGCAAACGCTAGACATTGTGGGAGTAGCATTCTTACCCCTAATGTCAATGCAAATAACTTTGAACTGAGGCCACAACTCATCACATTGGTTCAAAACAACTGCTCTTTTGGAGGAGGGCCATTGGAGGACCCGAACCAACATCTATCCACTTTCTTGAGGATCTGTGACACAGTTAAAAGCAATGGAGTGCATTCTGACATATACAAGTTATTGTTATTCCCATTCTCTCTCAGGGACAAAGCCACTCAATGGCTAGAAACATTTCCAAAGGAGATCATCAACACTTGGGATGATTTGGTGAGCAAGTTTCTTGCCAAATTTTATCCCCCTCAAAGGATCATAAGATTGAAGACCGAGGTGCAGACATTCACTCAAATGGATGCCAAAAATCTATATGAGGCATGGGAAAGATATAAAGCTCTGCTGAGGAAATGTCTACCAGAGATGTTCACTGAGTGGGACAAGCTGCAGAACTTCTATGAAGGACTTACTCTGAAGGCTCAAGAGGCACTTGATCACTCAGCTGGAGGATCATTGCAATTGATAAAAACTGCAGAGGAAGCTCAAAACCTCATTGATATGGTGGCCAACAATCAATATTTCTTTGCTCACCAAAGGCAACACCAACCATCACAGAGGAAGGGAGTGCTAGAATTGGAAGGAGTGGATACAATTTTGGCTCAACACAAAGTGATGCAGCAGCAGATTCAACAACAATTTGAGCAAATGGCCAAGAGAATTGATAGCCTACAGGTTACATCAGTGAGTGCCACAAGCCAACCATCAACTCCTTGGGGGCAGAATAAAGAGAACCTAGAAGAACAGCAACAAGAGCAAGTGCACTATATGCACAACCAAAATTCTAGATCAAATGAGGTGTATGGTGACACTTACAATCCATCTTGGAAGAACCACCCAAACCTTAGGTGGGGAGACAATCACAACCAGAATCAACAACCATGGCAGAGGAACTCAGCTCAAAACACTTCAAGAAACAACCAAAATCACAACCAGCAGCCAACTAACCAAAATCCTTACAGAAAACCTCAAAACAATTATCCCAACTCCAACTATTATCCATCCAATAACCAACCCACCAACCAAAACACTTACCATCAACCATCAACACCCCACAACCAACCAATCTCACAAGACTCTCAGAGGATTACTAATCTGGAGATGCTCATGGAGAAGATGATGAAGAACCAATAAATGACCACAAAGAACCATGAAACATTCATGAAGAGCCTATAGAGGCAGATTTCTATTGTGAGACCTTCAAGCTCACTACCAAGCGACACCATTCCTAATCCAAAGGAAGAGTGCAAAGTTATACAACTAAGGAGGGGAAAGACATTGGTGGACAGTAACAAAGAGGCAACCAAGAAGTTTATGGAGAGTGACAAAGAACCAACAGAGAAAGAGGGAGCTAGCAACAAGGACATAACAAGCAAGAATGTCCTAGAAAAGCTCACAGAAGAGAACAACCAACCACAAAATTTGAAAAAGGGAAAGCAGATCATGGAAGAACCAAATCCAAGATAGTAGCAAGTGGAGAAGAGCTTTACACCTCCACTACCTTATCCACAAAGATTTCACAAAGAAGCAAAGGATCAACATTTCCATAAATTCCTTGAGACCTTGAAGAAGCTAGAGATCAACATTCCCTTGGCCGAGGCATTAGAGCAAATGCCTCTGTATGCCAAGTTCTTAAAGGAGCTTATCAACAAGAAAAGGAGTTGGAGTGAGAAGGAGACTGTAATGCTCACTGAAGAATGTAGTGCACTAATCAGACAAGGACTTCCTCCCAAGCTTGAAGATCCTGGAGGTTTCTTCCTACCTTGCACCATTGGAAGTCTATTCATCAACAAAGGGATGTGTGACTTAGGAGCAAGCATAAATCTAATTCCATCCTCTTTAGTGAAAAAGCTTGGCATAGGAGAGGTGAAGCCAATACAGATGTCCTTAGAATTGGTGGACCAATCAGTAGTATACCTCAAAGGGGTGATTGAAAACCTTTTAGTTAAGGTTGACAAGTTCATCTTTCCTACAGACTTTGTGATCCTGGATTCAGCAGAGAATGAGAATGACTCCATAATACTTGGTCGACCATTTTTTGCCACTGCTAGAGCCATCGTAGATATAGAGCAAGGAGAGCTAACCCTTATGATGCATGAGGAAAGCATTACCTTGAAAGTGTTTCCAGAATCACAAATTAATGAAGAAACAAGCAAGACAAGTAGTGACTGTCTTCCAAAGCAAGCAACCAACAACACAGTAGAGCAGAAGAATGAGTAGGTACAAGGAGGAGAAGGAATTCAAAAAGAAGCCGGGATGATAAACAAAAAGGGAGGTGTCACAACTCAAGCCACTGTCAAGGTAGAAAGATCAACAAGAAAAAAAAAAAGAAAAACAAGAAGAAGGCTTACAGAGGGTGGAAGAATAAAAAAATCCCAACTGAAGGATTTTCCAAAGGTGACAAGGTGCAATTAGTATATCAACAGCTGGGAACAGAAGATCACTACACTGTCAACCAAGTACTCTCTCTTAAGCACATTGAAATCGAGCATCAAGGCACACAAAGGAAGCTTACAGTGAGAGGGGACAAGCTCCGACATTTCAGCCATCAACCACCACAACAAGAAAATGGAACATTTGTAACAAAAAATTTGTATCAAATTTAAAATTGTTACAAAAAGATGATTTTTTGTAATAATAATTGGTAATTGTTACAGAAGAATAATGTTTTGTAACAACATTACAAGTTGTTACAAAACATGCTAATATTTTGTAACAACCTAATTTTTTTTGTTACAAATTATGTTAGTTTTTGTAACGAACTGGTGTTTTGTTACAAAATATTATAATATTTTGCAACAAAGAATAAAGTAGTTGCAAAAATTTGAAATATTTGTAACAAAATATCTTTTTGTTTCGAAAACTCTAATTGTTTGGTAACAAAAAATTAATTTGTCACAAAATTCAACATTATTTATAACAAATTATTTGTTTGTCACAAAATATAAGTATATTTTATAACAGAAATATTTATTTTAAACTGTTAAACACTTTAAGAGTAAACAAATTATTTATATAATTCTTTTCAGAATAATTTTATTTTGTTTCAAAAATTAAAATTTTTTAAATATTGTTTATACTAATTAATTTTTAAAATTTATAGATATTATTTTATATTTTTTAAAAAACTAATATATAATTTTTATTAATAATAAAATTTTTAATATTAACTAAAAATTAATTTGTGAAACTTAAAAAAATTTAATTAAATTATAAATATAAATAATAATAATTAAATATAAATGATAGAAAAAACTAAGAAACCAAAAGACAAAATGTAAAAAAAAATGTAAAGCTGTACAAAAAAAATCCTAATTCATCACTCCTTTATTCGGAGGCTCTGAGCCTCATTCAACCCCGTCTCTGCGCCTCCAACTCCACTGAGGGAGAAGAAGAAGAGAACGGAAGGGATGGTGCTGCGGAATTTGCTGCCGTATCGTCGCGTCCAGCTTGCCATCATGCTTTACCATCGTCGCTGTCGTCGACAGGAGCGTCAGGAGAGAGAGGGACGAACTCGCGAGGAAGAGAGAGGAGGTTGCGTCGCGGAGCCATCCTAAAAATTATTTTATTAGAAATTATTAGATTGATATTTATAAATACTTTAAGTTTAAGTCAATTAATATTTATGCACAACTTTTATTATAATTAATTATTTTATAAATTGAAATTAAAGTTTCGAAGATAGAAATATAATGAAAAATTATATCATTTAATTTGAATAATTAAAATTGAGTTTAAACTATATTTTATAAAAATGTGATTAATATATTCATTTTATAATTTAAATTAAAAATAATTGATTGAACTTAGTAATATGTTGATAAATAATATTTCTAAATATTTTTAATAGAGTATATTTAATTTTAAAATTATTCTACTCTCCAATTTTATCAAAATATCTATTCATATATATCCATATTATTTTATAAAATTCCTAATTTCTCACCCTAATTTCAAAAATTAACTCAGAACCTTAGTTTCCCCAATTTCTAACCTAATTTCAAAAATTAACTCAGAACCTTAGTTTTCCCAATTTCTAACCCTAACAGGCACAGCCTCACCTTCCTTCAACATAACAAACGCATACAAACTGAAGAAATGGGGAAACAGAGAGGAAGAGATTTGAGAAAGAGAGGGAAGAGAAGGGAGACGGCGCTGGCTGGGGCCTCGCCGCCGTCACCGTCGCCGTCAAACGTGAAGGGTGGAGAGGAGAGAGGCTGCGTCCGAGAGAGAAGAGATGCTGTCTGCTGTCACTGTCACCGCCCTGGAGCTCGCTGTCGACCTGCTTCACAGCGCCGTCCCGTCCATGGACCCACATGCTTGCATTAATGCCGATCCGTCCACAAGCTGTCGTCGAAGGGACAGAATCGCGAAGAGAGAGAGACGCACGAAGAGAAGCCCGCGACGAGCCTTGTCGCCGTCAGCGCCGCGGGTTGCCATCGCCATCCTCGCGAGCTGCCACTGCGTCGCCGTTACTGAGTTGCAGCCCCGCTGTTGTCACACTCTGCTGCTGCCGCGTCTCACCATGCCGCCGTTGGAGGAGGACGCTTCCACTGTCACCATTGAAGCTTGCCGGGGAAGTAGCTATTGACAGAAGAAACTGCTGCTGCTCTTAACTACTCTGTGCTGCTCTGTTCAGCCTCTGCTTCAGGTTTCATAGTTATCGGAGCCCTCTGCCACCGGAAACCAATATTGGTGCTGCCCAGAACCACTTTGGTTGCTGCCCAGGTGACGAAATAAGTGTTTGAACTTCTATCAGCTGTGTTTGGCAATTTTCGTGAGTTTCGACTTTGAGGTAGGGGATTTATTTTAAAATTAACAGTTTTAACTTATGAATGCCAATGAGGTTTAGTGAGTAATTGCAAATAATTCATGAATATGATTAATTGATAGGAATAAGCTTGGTTTGAAGTTGTGAAATTCGGATTAAGTTTGGTATTGAGATGATATTCTAGTGTTTTAATTAGTTTATTGAGTTTAGGTTATGGCTGTGAATGTTGCTGGGTTTTGTTATTGTGAGTAATTAATTTGACAAGGTTAATTTTGGTTAATGTTGTGACTGATATTGGTTTTCTGATTTTGATGAATTTGTTGAAAATTCTGATCTTATGTGATATTGCTGAATTGGTAGAAATGTGGTTGTGAATGGTGATTCATTTGATAATACTTGTTAAATTGAAATTTGAAAAGTTGTCGTATCGATATTTGATGAACTGAGTTGGATTTGTGTTTGGTTTGGGATTATTGTGATGATGGTTTGAGTTGTGGCTGTATTTTGATTATTGAGAATAAGCGTTTGCTGTTGATTTTGGTAATCTGACATGTCGGAACGGCCGTGAAATTGACTTGTGACTGGTTGGAATTGGTTTTGGTTGTTGTTAATGTTGGTTCATGATTAATTAGAATTACGTTTGAAAACTGTTAAAAGATTGAAGCTTGATTATTAAATTGACCTTTTTATGAAATCTGAATTTAGAGATAAAAACAGTAACTCTAAAAGTATAAGGATAAATTGTGATAATTGGAAACTACATGGAGCAGAATTTTTGGGTGAACATATCATAAGAGAACTGGAATTTTATAAATAAAACATACTCTATGTGTTTTGGGGTCAATATTGCTAAGATTTTGGTTAAGTTAGGTGATAATGTGTTTTGGGTATTTGGAAAGTGAAAAACTGTTAGTCCTTTGGTTAAAGTAATTTATGAATTTCAGCAGATTGTTGATATTGGCAAAACTCTGCCGTTGTTTATGGAGCTTCAAACCTTCGGTGACAGGACTTGAAGAACCATGCTTTGCAAAGTGTCTTGTTTCCAATGTTGCAGGTCTCATTTAATTTGAGTTGAACCTTTATCATGAATTTTACATCTTTCATTTGGAAGTTCTACTCTTCATGATCTTTTATCATATTTTGTTTCTTTTCTTCTTTGGTTCCCTTTCTTCATGACAGCTTCTTTCTGGAGCAACATTTTTAGGTGCTATCTTCTGCTTGATTGCATTCTATTTCAGGAGCTTATCTGGTTTCATAGTACTCTTCTCTATTGGTGAACTGCTGATTTTTGCCACATAGGTAATATTATGGCTGTTCTAGATTCAGATGGTTGGTATTTCATCTTCTTGCATGCTACTGCATGTTCATAAGAACCTGATAATGATATAACATAAAACTCTAGTCTTAAATTTGTGTCCCCTTTTGTAAGCTCCTATAAATTATGTTTCTCTTTATTGTGTAAAACCAATTTTGAGGGCACTGTCCATAGCAATATCTACAGTTTCAATCCATATCTTTGGTGATGTGCCTACCTCACCACTTGTTGGCATCCTGCAGGTTACACCTCATTTTTCCTGATATTGTTGGCATCTTGGAAGTTACTTTTAGTTACACCTCACTTAGCCAAACTGTTCTCTCTTTCTCATCTCTCCCTTTGATGTAAAAGGGTTTCACATCTTAGTTTGTTTAGGCAACTTTCAACATCCCTCTTGAATTAACATATATGGAAAAGAAGTTGACAAAACTAGTAACAAGAACTGTGCTGCCTTATGTTTTACATTTTGATGCAGCCATACTCATGATTTACTAACCTGCTTTACATTGTTGGCTGTTCCAGCCTTTTGCCTGTATTTGTTCCTGTTTTAACATTTGTTTTTATTCTAAGCAAAACAGTTTTTCTGCACAGGATCATATTAATGACCGGAGGAAAACAGCACTTTGTTTAACATCCATTTTCTTTCTTACTGCTATAATATGGTTCATAGGTAAGTGGCATACCACCATGCAGCTTTGGTATTATATTAGCTATTCTTAATTTTTAAACCAGATATGCATTAGAATTAATTGTTTTTTAAGAATGTGCCTGTAAACTGAAATTTCAGAACACGTACTGAAGAAATTGCTGGATGTTGCGCATGAATTTCAAATGCTAATAGACCCTAAAGGTACTCATAAAATTGCTTATGGTTTTAATATATTTTCCTAGATGATTCCTATATTATTAGTATAGTTTAATTTGTATATGGATCTATTTATCACATTTTACTTGTGTCATGGTTGAGAAATCACAAATGTCTTATTATTTGGTTTGATAAATTTGGTTGTGTATTGGTTGAGAAATAAGTTGTGAATTGGTTGTGTTTGTTGGAACCATGGACGGTAGAAATATCCAAAATTTAGGGGAGGTTCTGTCAAAATTTTTCTAAACATTTTGGATAAAACTTAGTGGAAAAATTATAATAGATGTTATATCTTGTTTCTAACTTTTTTGTTTCGGTTTTTCTTATTTACAGGAGTGCTAAAATAGTAACCATATGCTACCTTGAGGGCTCAAGAATGTTTTGATACATAAAGATACTAATCTGTGTTAGAACTTTTATGTTTTGGTTGAACTTTTATGTTAGAACTTTTATGTTTTGGTTGAACTAATCAATGTATTCACTAGCTAATGTTATTTTGTTTCAAGACAATTTTAGCTAAAAGGATCTTGTTTGACTTATGTATGTTTTTGCATATTATATACATGTAAACTTGCTTATTAAAATCGTTAATATATTAGTTAATTTAAAAAATAATTTAGTAAATTATGCATGTAATTTGTAATAAAAAAAAGTTGTTACAAAATAATTAATTTGCTTTCGTAACTAAAGAAAAAAAATGTTACAAAATCATGTTACATTTTGTAACAAAATTTTTTGATAGGAAAAAATTGACTGTCACGAAAAATACCTTCAAGATCAAAATTTGTTACCACTTTTGTAACGGCTTCTGGATTTTTGTATCAGAAAAAATTGTTACAAAATATGGTATTGAATTGTAACAGTTCCATTTTTCGTTACAAAAACTTTTTGTAACGGGACTTACTGCAATGGACCCTTTTTTTGTTACAAAAAACTTTTGTTTCAAAATTTCGATATTTTGTAACAATATTTTTTGTTACAAATGCGCATTTTTCTTGTAGTGCACCCTAAGGGGATCAATGTCAAGCTATGACAATAAAGAAGCGCTTGTTGGGAGGCAACCCAATGATGAGCGGATAATTTATACGCTTTTTGGCATTGTTTTTAGGTAGTTTTTAGTAAGTTCAAGCTACTTTCAGGGATGTTTTCATTAGTTTTTATGTTAAATTCACATTTCTGGACTTTACTATGAGTTTGTATATTTTTCTGCGATTTCAGGTAATTTCTAGCTGAAATTGAGGGACTTGAGCAAAACTCTGAAAAAGGCTGACAAAAGGACTGCTGATGCTGTTGGAATCTGACCTCCCTGCACTCAAAATGAAATTTCTGGAGCTACAAAACTCCAAATGTCACGCTCTTAACGGCGTTGGAAAGTAGACATCCAGAGCTTTCCAGAAATATATAATAGTTCATACTTTATTCGGGAATTGACGATGTAAAGTGGCGCTCAACGCCAAGTACATGCTGCTGTCTCGAGTTAAACGCCAGAAACACATCATAACCCGGAGTTGAACGCCAGAAACACGCTATAACTCGGCGTTCAACTCCAATAAACGCCTCAGCTCGTGGATAGATCAAACTCAGCCCAAGCATACACCAAGTGGGCCCCGGAAGTGGATTTATGCATCAATTACTTACTCATGTAAACCCTAGTAGCTAGTTTAGTATAAATAAGACTTTTTACTAGTGTATTAGTAGTCTTTTGACCACGTTTCATCTTTGGTCTCAGTTTTGTTTTATTCTTCATCTTAGGGGGCCATTGATCACGTTTTAGGGGGCTGGCCATTCGGCCATACCTGAACCTTTCACTTATGTATTTTCAACGGTGGAGTTTCTGCACACCATAGATTAAGGGTGTGGAGCTCTGCTGTACCTCAAGTTTCAATACAATTATCATTACTTTCTATTCAATTCTCTTTTATTCTTATTCCAAGATATACGTTGCACAACACTTTGATGATTGTGATGATCCGTGACACTCATCATCATTCTCACCTATGCACGTGCGTGACTGACAACCACTTCCGTTCTACCTTAGGCCGGGCGCATATCTCTTAGATTCCTGGTGCGCGAAATTGTGAACAATACTTTTCACAACTCTCATAATCCCCAGGTCATGAACTCCAAAAACTTGGTAGTTCAATTCCATGGCATTACACAACTTCGCACAACTAACCAGCAAGTGCACTGGGTCGTCCAAGTAATACCTTACGTGAGTAAGGGTCGATCCCACGGAGATTGTTAGTATGAAGCAAGCTATGGTCATCTTGTAAATCTTAGTCAGGCAAACTCAAATGTATAATGGTGATGAACGCATAAAACATAAAGATAAAGATAGAGATACTTATGTAATTCATTGGTAGGAACTTCAGATAAGCGCATGAAGATGCCTTCCCTTCCGTCTCTCTGCTTTCCTACTGTCTTCATCCAATCCTTCTTACTCCTTTCCATGGCAAGCTTATGCAAGGGTTTCACCGTTGTCAGTGGCTACCTCCCATCCTCTCATTGGAAATGTTCAACGCACCCTGTCACGGCACGGCTATCCATCTGTCGGTTCTCAATCAGGCCGGAATAGAATCCAGTGATTCTTTTGCGTCTGTCACTAACGCCCTGCCTTCAGGAGTTTGAAGCACGTCACAGTCATTCAATCATTGAATCCTACTCAGAATACCACAGACAAGGTTAGACCTTCCGGATTCTCTTGAATGCCGCCATCAGTTCTTGCCTATACCACGAAGACTCTGATCTCACGGAATGGCTGGCTCGTTTGTCAGGCGAGCACTCGGTTGTCAGGCGATCAACCATGCATCGTGTTATCAGGAATCCAAGAGATATTCACTGGAGCTTTGATTGCTTGTAGAACAAGAGTGGTTGTCAGTCACCTTGTTCATGAGTGAGAATGATGATGAGTGTCACGGATCATCACCTTCATCAAGTTGAAGAACAAGTGATATCTTGGACAAAGAACAAGCGGAATTGAATGGAAGAACAATAGTAATTGCATTAATACTCGAGGTACAGCAGAGCTCCACACCTTAATCTATGGTGTGTAGAAACTCCACCGTTGAAAATACATAAGCATAAGGTCTAGGCATGGCCGAATGGCCAGCCTCCCAATGATCTAAGATAGCATAAAACGAAGATAGCTACCAAAGTCTTCTAATACAATAGTAAAAGGTCCTACTTATAGATAACTAGTAGCCTAAGGTTTACAGAAATGAGTAAATGACATAAAAATCCACTTCCGGGCCCACTTGGTGTGTGCTTGGGCTGAGCAATGAAGCAATTTCGTGTAGAGACTCTTCTTGGAGTTAAACGCCAGCTTTTATGCCAGTTTGGGCGTTTAACTCCCATTTGGGTGCCAGTTCCAGCGTTTAACGCTGGGATTTCTTGAGGTGACTTTGAACGCCGGTTTGGGCCATCAAATCTTGGGCAAAGTATGGACTATCATATATTGCTGGAAAGCCCAGGATGTCTACTTTCCAACGCCGTTGAGAGCGCGCCAATTGGGCTTCTGTAGCTCCAGAAAATCCACTTCGAGTGCAGGGAGGTCAGAATCCAACAGCATCTGCAGTCCTTTTCAGTCTCTGAATCAGATTTTTGCTCAGGTCCCTCAATTTCAGCCAGAAAATACCTGAAATCACAGAAAAAACACACAAACTCATAGTAAAGTCCAGAAAAGTGAATTTTAACTAAAAACTAATAAAAATATACTAAGAACTCAACTAAAACTACCAAAAACATACTAAAAACAATGCCAAAAAGCGTACAAATTATCCGCTCATCACAACACCAAACTTAAATTGTTGCTTGTCCCCAAGCAACTGAAAATCAAATAAGATAAAAAGAAGAGAATATGCAATGAACTCCAAAAACATCTATGAAGATCAGTATTAATTAGATGAGCGGGGCTTTTAGCTTTTTGCCTCTGAATAGTTTTGGCATCTCACTCTATCCTTTGGAATTCAGAATGATTGGCTTCTTTAGGAACTCAGAATCCAGATAGTGTTATTAATTCTCCTAGTTAAGTATGATGATTCTTGAACACAGCTACTTATTGAGTCTTGGCCGTGGCCCAAAGCACTCTGTCTTCCAGTATTACCACCGGATACATACATGCCACAGACACATAATTGGGTGAACCTTTTCAGATTGTGACTCAGCTTTGCTAAAGTCCCCAATTAGAGGTGTCCAGGGCTCTTAAGCACACTCTTTTTGCCTTGGATCGCAACTTTATTCTTTCTTTTTCTTTCTTTTTCTCTTTCCTTTTCTTTTTTTTTTCTTTCGGTTTTTTTTTTCGCCTCTTTTTTTTTTGTATTCACTGCTTTTTCTTGCTTCAAGAATCATTTTTATGATTTTTCAGATCCTCAGTAACATGTCTCCTTTTTCATCATTCTTTCAAGAGCCAACCTTCATGAACCACAAATTCAAGATACATATGCACTGTTTAAGCATACATTCAGAGAACAAGGGTATTGCCACCACATCAAAATAATTAAACTATTATAAAATTCAGAATTCATGCAATTCTTTCCTTTTCAATTAAGCACGTTTTTATTCAAGAAAGGTGATGGATTCATAGGACATTCATAACTTTAAGGCATAGACACTAAGACACTAATGATCACAAGACACAAACATGGATAAACATAAGCAATAAATTCGAAAAACAGAAGAATAAAGAACAAGGAGATTAAAGAACGGGTCCACCTTAGTGATGGCGGCTCTTTCTTCCTCTTGAAGATCCTATGGAGTGCTTGAGCTCCTCAATGTCTTTTCCTTGTCTTTGTTGCTCCTCCTTCATGATTCTTTGGTCTTCTCTAATTTCATGGAGGATGATGGAGTGTTCTTGATGCTCCACCCTTAGTTGTCCCATGTTGGAACTTAGTTCTCCTAGGGAGGTGTTCAGTTGCTCCCAATAGTTTTGTGGAGGAAAGTGCATCCCTTGAGGCATCTCAGGGATCTCATGATGAGTGGGGTCTCTTGTGTGCTCCATCCTTTTCTTAGTGATGGGCTTATCCTCATCAATAGGGATGTCTCCCTCTATATCAACTCCTACTGAATAACAGAGGTGACAAATGAGATGAGGAAAGGCTAACCTTGCTAAGGTAGAGGACTTGTCCGCCACCTTATAGAGTTCTTGGGCTATAACCTCATGAACTTCCACTTCTTCTCCAATCATGATGCTATGAATCATGATAGCCCGGTCTATGGTAACTTCGGACCGGTTGCTAGTGGGAATGATTGAGCGTTGGATGAACTCCAACCATCCTCTAGCCACGGGTTTGAGGTCATGCCTTCTCAATTGAACCAGCTTGCCTCTTGAATCTCTCTTCCATTGTGCGCCCTCTTCACATATAACTATGAGGACTTGGTCCAACCTTTGATCAAAGTTGACCCTTCTTGTGTAAGGATGTTCATCTCCTTGCATCATAGGCAAGTTGAATGCTATCCTTACATTTTCCGGACTAAAATCCAAGTATTTCCCCCGAACCATAGTAAGATAATTCTTTGGATCCGGGTTCATACTTTGATCATGGTTCTTTGTGATCCATGCATTGGCATAGAACTCTTGAACCATCAAGATTCCGACTTGTTGAATGGGGTTGGTAAGTACTTCCCAACTTCTTCTTCAGATCTCCTGGCGGATCTCCGGATATTCACCCTTTTTGAGTGAAAAGGGGACCTCGGGGATCACCTTCTTCAAGGCCAAAACTTCATAGAAGTGGTCTTGATGCACCCTTGAGATGAATCTATCCATCTCCCATGACTCGGAGGTGGAAGCTTTTGCCTTCCCTTTCCTCTTTTTAGAGGTTTCTCCGGCCTTGGATGCCATAAATGGTTATGGAAAAATAAAAAGCAATGCTTTTACCACACCAAACTTAAAAGGTTTGCTCGTCTTCGAGCAAAAGAAGAAAGAAGAGAGTAGAAGAAGAAGAAATGAGGGAGAAGGGGATGGCTTTGTATTCGGCCAAAGAAGGGGGAGAAGTGGTTTTTAGGTTGTGTGAAAATGAAGGAGTGAAGAAGGGTATTTATAGGAGAGAGGGGAGAAGGTGGTTCGGCTATTTGAGGGTGGGTTTGGGTGGGAAAGTGGTTTGAATTTGAATGGAAGGTTAGGTGGGGTTTTATGAAGGATGGATGTGAGTGGTGAAGAGAAGATGGGATTTGATATGTGAAGGGTTTTTGGGAAGAGGTATTGAGGTGATTGGTGAATGGGGGAAGAAGAGAGAGGGTGGTGGTGGGGTTGGTGGGGGTCCTGTGGGGTCCACGGATCCTGTGGTGTCAAGGAAAAGTCATCCCTGCACCAAATGTTGCTCAAAATCACGTTTTGAGCCATTTCTGGCGTTAAACGCCGGGCTGGTGCCCATTCCTGGCGTTTAACGCCAGGTTCTTGCCCTTTTCTGGCGTTTAACGCCAGTCTGGTGCCCCTTTCTGGCGTTAAACGCCCAGAATGGTGCCAGACTGGGCGTTAAACGCCCAACAGCTAACCTCACTGGCGTTTAAACGCCAGCAACATCTTCCTCCAGGGTGTGCTGTTTTTCTTCCTGTTTTTCATTCTGTTTTTGCTTTTTTCATTGATTTTGTGACTTCTTATGATCATCAACCTACAAAAAAAGATAAAATAACAAAAGGAAATAGTTAATTATAAAACATTGGGTTGCCTCCCAACAAGCGCTTCTTTATTGTCATTAGCTTGACAGAGGACTCTCATGGAGCCTCACAGATACTCAGAGCCATGTTGGAACCTCCCAACACCAAACTTAGAGTTTGAATGTGGGGGTTCAACACCAAACTTAGAGTTTGGTTGTGGCCTCCCAACACCAAACTTAGAGTTTGACTGTGGGGGCTCTGTTTGGCTCTGTTTTGAGAGAAGCTCTTCATGCTTTTTCTCCATGGTGATAGAGGGATATCCTTGGGCCTTAAACACCAAGGATTCTTCATTCACTTGAATGATCAGTTCACCTCTATCAACATCAATCACAGCCTTTGCTGTTGCTAGGAAGGGTCTGCCAAGGATGATGGATTCATCCATGCACTTCCCAGTCTCTAGGACTATGAAATCAGTAGGGATGTAATGGTCTTCAACTTTTACCAAAACATTCTCTACAAGTCCATGAGCTTGTTTTCTTGAGTTGTCTGCCATCTCTAGTGAGATACTTGCAGCTTGTACCTCAAAGATCCCTAGCTTCTCCATTACAGAGAGAGGTATGAGGTTTACACTTGACCCTAAGTCACACAGAGCCTTCTTGAAGGTCATGGTGCCTATGGTACAAGGTATGGAAAACTTCCCAGGATCTTGTCTCTTTTGAGGTAATTTCTGCCTAGACAAGTCATCCAGTTCTTTGGTGAGCAAGGGAGGTTCATCTTCCCAAGTCTCATTTCGAAATAACTTGTCATTTAGCTTCATGATTGCTCCAAGGTATTTAGCAACTTGCTCTTCAGTGACATACTCATCCTCTTCAGAGGAAGAATACTCATCAGAGCTCATGAATGGCAGAAGTAATTCCAATGGAATCTCTATGGTCTCATTTTGAGCCTCAGATTCCCATGGTTCCTCATTGGGGAACTCAGAGGAGATTGGTGTACGCCCATTGAGGTCTTCCTCAGTGGCGTCCACCTCCTCTCTTTCCTCTCCATATTCGGCCATGTTTATGGCTTTGCACTCTCCTTTTGGATTTTCTTCTGTATTACTTGGGAGAGTACTAGGAGGGAGTTCAGTAACTTTCTTGCTCAGCTGACCCACTTGTCCTTCCAAATTTCTGATGGAGGACCTTGTTTCATTCATGAAACTTTGAGTGGTTTTGATTAGATCAGAGACCATTGTTGCTAAGTCAGAGGTGTTCTGCTTAGAACTCTCTGTCTGTTGCTCAGAAGATGATGGAAAAGGCTTGTTATTGCTAAACCTGTTTCTTCCACCATTATTATTATTGAAACCTTGTTGAGGTCTCTCTTGATTCTTCCATGAGAAATTTGGGTGATTTCTCCATGAAGAATTATAGGTGTTTCCATAGGGTTCTCCTAGGTAATTCACCTCTTCCATTGAAGGGTTCTCAGGATCATAAGCTTCTTCCTCAGATGAAGCTTCCTTAGTACTGCCAGGTGCATTTTGCATTCCAGACAGACTTTGAGAAATCAAATTGACTTGTTGAGTCAATATCTTGTTCTGAGCCAGTATGGCATTCAGAGTATCAATCTCAAGAACTCCTTTCTTCTGACTAGTGGTGGACGAAATTGTGATTCAACATCCTTAAGTTTGTATGGAATCTATCTTTTGAGCTTTAGTATGAATATACCCTTAGGACACTGTTTATTTTGAGATGAAGGCTTCTAAGGGGCAGCACCTGTGTGAGGTTTTCTTTATTGGAATTCACAACTCCGTTCAACTAACCAGCAAGTGTACTGGGTCGTCCAAGTAATACCTTACGTGAGTAAGGGTCGAATCCACAGAGATTGTTGGTATGAAGCAAGCTATGGTCACCTTGCAAATCTCAGTTAGGCAGATTAAAGGGTAATAGTGATAATTGGATTGTTAAATAAAAAGGAATAATAAAAAGGATAGAGATACTTATGTAGATTCATTGGTAGGAATTTCAGATAAGCGGAATGGAGGTGCTGCAGAGCTCTCGGACGCCTGCTCTCCTATTCCTTCTACTAAATCCTTCTTACTCCTTTCCATGGCAAGCTTTGTATAGGGGTTCACCATCAGCTGTGGCTACTTTCAATCCTCTCGGGGAAATATCCTATGCGGCTGTCACTCGCACAGCTAACCAGTCTGGAGGCATCACCCATGGCTGATGGCTACATCCCATCCTCGCAGTGAAAGCTAATGCTCACGCACTCTGTCACAGTACGGCCAATCACCGGTTGGTTCCCTCCCCTACTGGAATAGAATCCATTGATTCTTTTGCGTTGTCACTACGCCCAGCAGGTTACAAGTTTGAAGCACGTCACAGTCATTCATTACCGGAATCCTACTCGGACACCACAGACAAGGTAGACTTTCCGGATTCCCAGGATCCTACTCGGAACACCACAGACAAGGTTGGACTTTCCGGATCCTCATAAATGCCGCCATCCATCTAACTTATACCACGAAGATTCTGTTGGGGAATCTAAGAGATACGCATTCAAGCTTGTGTTGCATGTAGAACGGAAGTGGTTGTCAATCACGTGCGTTCATAAGTGAGAATGATAATGAGGGTTATCTAACTCATCACATTCATCATGTTCTTGGGTACGAATGAATATCTTGGAATAAGAATAAAAGAGGAATTGAATAAAAGAAAATAGAACTTCATTAATCTTTGAGGTACAGCAGAGCTCTACACCCTTAATCTATGGTGTGCAGAAACTCCACCGTTGAAAATACATAAGCAAAAGGTCCAGGCATGGCCGAATGGCCAGCCCCCTAAACCATGATCAATGATCTCCTAAGATGAAGAATAAAACAAAACTGAGACCAGAGATGTCTACTACATTAGTAAATCATCCTATTTATAATAAACTAGCTCCTAGGGTTTACATGAGTAAGTAATTGATGCATAAATCCACTTCCGGGGCCCACTTGGTGTGTGCTTGGGCTGAGCTTGATTTATCCACGAGCAGAGGCTCCTCTTGGAGTTGAATTTCGAGTTATGATGTGCTTTGGGCGTTCAACTCCGGATTATGACGTTTTTCTGGCGTTTAACTCCAGAAAGGAGCGTGTACTTGGCGTTCAACGCCAGTTTGCGTCGTCATTCTTCGAATAAAGTATGGACTATTATATATTGCTGGAAAGCCCTGGATGTCTACTTTCCAACGCCGTTGAGAGCGCGCCAATTGGAGTTCTGTAGCTCCAGAAAATCCATTTCGAGTGCAGGGAGGTCAGAATCCAACAGCATCAGCAGTCCTTTTGTCAGCCTTTTTCAGAGTTTTGCTCAAATCCCTCAATTTCAGTCAGAATTTACCTGAAATCATAGAAAAACACACAAACTCATAGTAAAGTCCAGAAATGTGAATTTAACATAAAAAATAATGAAAACATCCCTAAAAGTAGCTCAAACTTACTAAAAACTATATAAAAACAATGCCAAAAAGCGTATAAATTATCCGCTCATCACAACACCAAACTTAAATTGTTGCTTGTCCCCAAGCAACTGAAAATCAAATAGGATAAAAAGAAGAGAATATACTATAAGGTCCAAAATATCACTGAATATTAATTTAATTACATGAGCGGGACTTGTAGCTTTTTGCTTCTGAACAGTTTTGGCATCTCACTTTTTCCTTTGAAGTTCAGAGTGATTGGCATCTCTAGGAACTTAGAATTTTGGATAGTGTTATTGACTTTCTTAGTTAAGCATGTTGATTCTTGAACACAGTTACTTATGAGTCTTGGCTGTGGCCCTAAGCACTTTGTCTTCCAGTATTACCACCGGATACACAAATGCCACAGACACATAACTGGGTGAACCTTTTCAGATTGTGACTTAGCTTTGCTAAAGTCCCCAGTTAGTGGTGTCCAGAGCTCTTAAGCACACTCTTTTGCTTGGGATCACGACTTTAACCATTCAGTCTCAAGCTTTTCACTTGGACCTTCATGACACAAGCACATGGTTAGGGACAGCTTGATTTAGCCGCTTAGGCCCGGATTAAATTTCCTTGGGCCCTCCTACCCATTGATGCTCAAAGCCTTGGATCCTTGCTTTGGAATTTTCGCCTCTCTCTTTTTTTTTTTTTTTTTTTTTCACTGCTTTTTCTTGCTTCAAGAATCAATTCCATGATGTTTTTCAGATCATCAATAACATGTCTCTTTGTTCATCATTCTTTCAAGAACCAACAATTTTAACACTCATAAACAACAAGATCCAAAGACATATGCACTGTTCATTCATTCATTCAGAAAACAAAAGCATTGTCACCACATCAAAATAATTAAACTAAATTCAATAATAATTTCGAAAATTATGTACTTCTTGTTCTTTTGAATTAAAACATTTTTCTTTTAAGAGAGGTGAAGGACTGATGGATTTTATTCATAGTTTTAAGGCATGGTTACATACTAATGATCATGAAATAAAGACACAAAACATAGATAAACATAATAATTAAAAACCGAAAACAGAAAGAAATAAAGAACAAGGAATGAATCCACCTCTAGTGGCGTCTTCTTCTTGAAGGACCAATGATGTTCTTCAACTCTTCTATGTCCCTTCCTTGCCTTTGTTGCTCCTCCCTCATTGCTCTTTGATCTTCTCTTATTTCTTGAAGAGTGAGGGCGTGTTCATGGTGTTCCACCCTTAGTTGTTCCACATTATGGCTCAAATCTTCCAAGGAGGTGCTAAGTTGCTCCCAATAGTTGTTGGGAGGAAAGTGCATTCCATGAGGCATTTGTTGATGGTGAACCTCCTCTTGTTCTCCTTGAGGGCCGTGAGGAACTTCCCTTGTTTGCTCCATCCTTTTCTTGGTGATGGGCTTGTCTTCTTCTATGGAGGCATCTCCATCTATGATAACTCCGGCTGAATAACATAGATGGCATATGAGGTGAGGGAATGCTAGCCATGCCATGTATGAAGGTTTGTCAGCTATTTTGTAGAGTTCATTGGCTATGACTTCATGAACCTCTACTTCTTCACCAATCATGATGCTATGAACCATGATGGCCCGATCCACAGTAACTTCAGATTGGTTGCTTGTGGGGATGATGGATCTTTGAATGAACTCCAACTATCCTCTAGCTACAGGCTTGAGGTCCAGTCTTCTTAGTTGGACTGGCTTGCCTTTGGAGTCAACTCTCCATTGGGCGCCTTCCACACAAATGTCCCTAAGGACTTGGTCCAACCTTTGATCAAAGTTGACCCTTCTAGTGTAGGGGTGTTCATCACCTTGCATCATAGGCAAATGAAATGCCAACCTCACATTCTCCGGACTAAAATCCAAGTATTTCCCCCTAACCATGGTGATATAGTTTTTCGGACTTGGGTTCATACCTTGATTATGGTTTCTAGTGATCCATGCATTGGCATAGAACTCTTGAACCATTAAAATTCCAACTTGTTGTATGGGGTTGGCTATGACTTCCCAACCTCTTCTTTGAATTTCAAGTCGGATTTTCGGATACTCATTCTTCTTGAGTTTGAAAGGGACCTCATGGATCACTTTCTTCTTTGCCACAACATCATAGAAGTGGTCTTGGTGGCTCTTGGAGATGAATCTCTCATTCTCCCATGACTCGGAAGTGGAAGCTTTTGCCTTCCCTTTTCCTTTTCTTGAGGAAACTCCGGCCTTGGGTGCCATTGATGGTGAATGAAAAATAAAAAGCTTAGGCTTTTTACCACACCAAACTTAAAATTTGCTTGTCCCCAAGCAAAAAGAAAAGAAGAGTAGAAGAAGAAGAAGAAAATATGGAGAGAGGGAGAAGAGAGGGTTCGGTTATGTGGGAGAATGTGGGTTTGTGTTGTGTGAAAATGTAAAATAAAAGAAGGGTATTTATAGGGAGGGGGGAGGGTATAGGTTCGGCCATGTTGGGTGGGAAAGGGTGGGAAATTGAATTTGAAAGTAGTGGGGGTAGGTGGGGTGTATGGGGAAGAGGGGTTGATGTGAATGGTGAATGGGGTAATTGGGAAGAGGAATTGAGGTGATAGGTGAAGGTTTTTGGGAAGTGTGACATTGAGAATGAGATTTGGATTAGAAGAGTGTGATTAGGATTAAAAGGAATGTGGTAGGTGGGGATCCTGTGGGGTCCACAGATCCTGAGGTGAAGATCCTGTGGGGTCCACAGATCCTGAGGTGAAAACAAATACCATTCCTTCACCATATAGGCATGTAACATGCCTTCATGCATCATTCTGGCGTTCAAACGCCCATTGATGCTAGTTCTGGGCGTTAAACGCCCATGTTATGCACGTTTCTGGCGTTGAACGCCAGTTTCATGCTTGTTTCTGGCGTTCAGCGCCAGATTGTCCTCTGTGTGCGCATCCTGGCGTTAAATGCCAGGTTGTTGCTTGTTTTGGGCGTTCAACGCCAGAAAGATGCTCTGTTCTGGCGTTGAACGCCAGAAAGATGCTCCTTCTGGGCGTTGAACGCCAGCCCGTGCGCCTCCAGGGTGAAAAATTTTTTTCTTCTGTTTTTGACTCTGTTTTTAATTTTTTGATTTTTTCTCGTGACTCCTCATGATCATGTACCTAATAAAACACAAAAATAACAAAGAAACAAAATAAAATAAAATTAGATAAATAAAATTGGGTTGCCTCCCAACAAGCGCTTCTTTAATGTCAATAGCTTGACAGTGGTTCTCATGGAACCACAAGGTGATCAGGTCAATTTAAGTGTGGTATTCCCAACACCAAACTTAGAGTTTGGATATGGGGTTTGAACACCAAACTTAGAGTTTGGTTGTGGCCTCACAACACCAAACTTAGAGTTTGACTGTGGAGGCTCTTCTTGACTCTGAACTGAGAGAAGCTCTTCATGCTTACTCTCTTTTGTCATAGAGGGATGGCCATGTGCTTGAAACACAAGGTATTCTCCATTCAATTGAAGGACTAATTCACCTCTGTTGACATCTATCACAGCTCCTGCTGTGGCTAGGAAAGGTCTTCCTAGGATGATGCATTCATCATCTTCCTTCCTAGTGTCTAGGATTATGAAATCAGTAGGGATGTAAAGGCCTTCAACCTTTACTAGCATGTCCTCTACTAATCCATAAGCTTGTCTCACTGACTTGTCTGCCAGTTGTAATGAGAACAAGGCAGGTTGTACCTCAATGATTCCCAGCTTCTCCATCACAGAGAGTGGCATAAGATTTATTCCTGACCCCAGATCACATAGAGCCTTTTCAAAGCTCAGGGTGCCAATGGTACAAGGTATTAAGAACTTGCCAGGATCTTGTTTCTTTTGAGGTAGAGTTTGCTGAATCCAAGTGTCTAGTTCACTAATGAGTAAGGGAGGTTTACTTTCCCAAGTCTCATTACCAAATAGTTTGGCATTCAGCTTCATGATAGCTCCTAAATATAGAGCAGCTTGCTCTCCAATCACATCTTCATCCTCTTCAGAGGATGAATATTCTTCAGAGCTCATGAATGGCAGAAGGAGATTTAATGGGATCTCTATGGTCTCTAGATGAGCCTCAGATTCCTCTGGATCCTTAATAGGAAACTCCTTCATGCTTGAAGGACGTCCCAGGAGGTCTTTCTCCTTAGGATTTTCGTCCTCCTCCTCCCTAGTGCATTTGGTCACTTTGATTAAATCAATGGCCTTGCACTCTCCTTTGGATTCTCTTCTGTATTGCTTGGGAGAATACTGGGAGGAGTTTCAATAACTTTCTTACTCAGCTGGCCCACTTGTGCTTCCAGATTTCTAATGGAAGATCTGGTTTCATTCATGAAACTGAAAGTGGCCTTTGACAGATCAGAGACTATGTTGGCTAAATTAGAATTGTTTTGTTCAGAGTTCTCTGTCTGTTGCTGAGAAGATGATGGATATGGCTTACTATTATTCAGCCTTGCACGTCCACCATTGTTAAAACCTTGATGGGGTTTTTGTTGATCCTTCCAGGAGAAATTCGAATGATTTCTCCATGATGAGTTATAGGTGTTTCCATAAGGTTCACCTAAGTAATTAACTTCTGCCATGGCAGGGTTTTCAGGATCATAAGCTTCTTCAGAAGCTACCTCTCTAGTACTGTTGGATGCATGTTGCAGTCCATTCAGATTCTGAGAGATCATGTTGACCTGTTGAGTCAACACTTTGTTCTGAGCCAATATGGCATTCAGAGCATCAATTTCAAGAACTCCTTTCTTCTGAGGGACCCCATTATTCACGGAATTCCTTTCAGAAGTATACATGAACTGGTTGTTTGCAATCATGTCAATGAGTTCTTGAGCCTCTTCAGGCGTTTTCTTCAGGTGAATAGATCCACCTGCAGAATGATCCAATGACATTTTCGAAAATTCAGAGAGACCATAATAGAATATATCTAATATGGTCCATTCTGAAAACATGTCAGATGGACATCTCTTGGTCAGCTGCTTATATCTTTCCCAAGCTTCATAGAGGGATTCACCATCTTTTTGTTTGAAGGTTTGAACATCCACTCTCAGCTTGCTCAGCTTTTGAGGAGGAAAGAACTTATCTAAGAATGCAGTGACAAGCTTATCCCATGAGTCCAGGCTGTCTTTGGGTTGTGAATCCAACCATACTCTAGCTCTGTCTCTTACAGCAAAAGGGAAAAGCAAGAGTCTGTAGACTTCAGGATTAACTCCATTTGTCTTTACAGTGTCACAGATCTGCAAGAACTCAGTTAAAAACTGGTAAGGATCTTCAGATGGAAGTCCATAAAACTTGCAGTTTTGTTGCATTAAAGCAACTAGTTGAGGCTTAAGCTCAAAGTTATTGGCTCCAATGGCAGGAATGGAGATGCTTCTTCCATCAAATTTGGATGTTGGCTTAGTGAAGTCACCAAGCATTCTCCTTGCATCATTATTATTATTTTCGGCCATCACCTCTTGTGCTAATGTTTTTGAAAGGTTGTTTCTGGATTGTTGTAATTTAGCTTCTCTTAATTTTCTCTTCAGAGTCCTTTCAGGTTCTGGATCAATTTCAACAAGAGTGCCTTTATCCTTGTTCCTGCTCATATGAAAGAGAAGAAAACAAGAAAAGAAAAAGAAATCCTCTATGTCACAGTATAGAGATTCCTTTATGTTAGTAGAAAAAGAAGGGGGTAGAAGAATAAAGAGGGGGATTCGGATTTTTGGAGGAAGAGAGGTGAAGAGAAGTGTTAGTAATTAAATAATTAAATAAAAGGAGAAGAGAAAATTCGAAAATAATGTTTGAAAAGGGGTTAGTGATTTTCGAAAATTAGAGATAAAATGTAATTAAAATTAAAACATGAAATAATTAATTAAAAAAGAATTTTTGAAAAAGAGAGATATTTTCGAAAATAGGAAAGAGAAAAGTAGTTAGGTGGTTTTGAAAAAGATAAGAAACAAACAAAAAGTTAGTTAGTTAATTGAAAAAGATTTGAAATCAAATTTGAAAAAGATAAGAAGATAGCAAATTAGATAAGATATTTTTTGAAATCAAATTTGAAAAAGATAAAAATTTTTGAAAAAGATAAAATTTTTGAAAAAGATAAGATAAAAGATAAAAAGATTTAATTCAATAATTTTGAAATTATTTACTTCACTAACAAGAAACTACAAGATAAGATTCTAGAACTTAAAGATTGAACCTTTCTTAACAAGAAAGTAACAAACTTCAAATTTTTGAACCAATCACATTAATTATTAGTGAATTTTCGAAAATTACATATAAAGATAAGAAAAAGATTTTGAAAACAATTTGAAAAATATTTTTGAAATTTCGAAAATAAATAAAAATTTGAAAAAGATATGATTTTGAAAAAGATTTTGAAAAGATAAGATTTTTAAAATTGAAATTTTGACTTGACTTGTAAGAAACAACTAATTTTGAAAATTTTTGACCAAGTCAAACCAAAATTTCGAAATTTTGGAGGGAAATAAGGAAAAGATATTTTTTGATTTTTGAATTTTTTTTAAGGAAAACACAAAAATGACCCAAAACATGAAAATTTTGGATCAAGACACAAGATGCATGCAAGAATGCTATGAATGTCAAGATGAACACCAAGAACATTTTGAAGATCATGATGAACATCAAGAACATAATTTTTGAAAAATTTTTTATGCAAAGGAAACATGCAAGACACCAAACTTAGAAATTTTTAATGCACGAAAAATATGAATGCAAAAATGCACATGAAAAACAAGAAAAGACACAAAACAAGAAATCATCAAGATCAAACAAGAAGACTTGTCAAGAACAACTTGAAGATCATGAAGAACACTATGAATGCATGAAATTTTCGAAAAAAAATGCAAGAAAAATTTTTAAAGCATGCAATTGACACCAAACTTAAAAATCAACATAGGATTCAAACAAGAAACATAAAATATTTTTGATTTTTATGATTTTATGATTTTTTTGTATTTTTATTAATATTTTCGAAAATAATGTTTTGAAAAACGAAAAATAAAAAGAAAAATTTGAAAAAGATTTTTGAAAAAAAAATTACCTAATCTGAGCAACAAGATGAACCGTCAGTTGTCCATACTCGAACAATCCCTGGCAACGGCGCCAAAAACTTGGTGGACGAAATTGTGATTCAACATCCTTAAGTTTGTATGGAATCTATCTTTTGAGCTTTAGTATGAATATACCCTTAGGACACTGTTTATTTTGAGATGAAGGCTTCTAAGGGGCAGCACCTGTGTGAGGTTTTCTTTATTGGAATTCACAACTCCGTTCAACTAACCAGCAAGTGTACTGGGTCATCCAAGTAATACCTTACGTGAGTAAGGGTCGAATCCACAGAGATTGTTGGTATGAAGCAAGCTATGGTCACCTTGCAAATCTCAGTTAGGCAGATTAAAGGGTAATAGTGATAATTGGATTGTTAAATAAAAAGGAATAATAAAAAGGATAGAGATACTTATGTAGATTCATTGGTAGGAATTTCAGATAAGCGGAATGGAGGTGCTGCAGAGCTCTCGGACGCCTGCTCTCCTATTCCTTCTACTCAATCCTTCTTACTCCTTTCCATGGCAAGCTTTGTATAGGGGTTCACCATCAGCTGTGGCTACTTTCAATCCTCTCGGGGAAATATCCTATGTGGCTGTCACTCGCACAGCTAACCAGTCTGGAGGCATCACCCATGGCTGATGGCTACATCCCATCCTCGCAGTGAAAGCTAATGCTCACGCACTCTGTCACAGTACGGCCAATCACCGGTTGGTTCCCTCCCCTACTGGAATAGAATCCATTGATTCTTTGCGTTGTCACTACGCCCAGCAGGTTACAAGTTTGAAGCACGTCACAGTCATTCATTACCGGAATCCTACTCGGACACCACAGACAAGGTAGACTTTCCGGATTCCCAGGATCCTACTCGGAACACCACAGACAAGGTTGGACTTTCCGGATCCTCATAAATGCCGCCATCCATCTAACTTATACCACGAAGATTCTGTTGGGGAATCTAAGAGATACGCATTCAAGCTTGTGTTGCATGTAGAACGGAAGTGGTTGTCAATCACGTGCGTTCATAAGTGAGAATGATAATGAGGGTTATCTAACTCATCACATTCATCATGTTCTTGGGTACGAATGAATATCTTGGAATAAGAATAAAAGAGGAATTGAATAAAAGAAAATAGAACTTCATTAATCTTTGAGGTACAGCAGAGCTCCACACCCTTAATCTATGGTGTGCAGAAACTCCACCGTTGAAAATACATAAGCAAAAGGTCCAGGCATGGCCGAATGGCCAGCCCCCTAAACCATGATCAATGATCTCCTAAGATGAAGAATAAAACAAAACTGAGACCAGAGATGTCTACTACATTAGTAAATCATCCTATTTATAATAAACTAGCTCCTAGGGTTTACATGAGTAAGTAATTGATGCATAAATCCACTTCCGGGGCCCACTTGGTGTGTGCTTGGGCTGAGCTTGATTTATCCACGAGCAGAGGCTCCTCTTGGAGTTGAATTTCGAGTTATGATGTGCTTTGGGCGTTCAACTCCGGATTATGACGTTTTTCTGGCGTTTAACTCCAGAAAGGAGCGTGTACTTGGCGTTCAACGCCAGTTTGCGTCGTCATTCTTCGAATAAAGTATAGACTATTATATATTGCTGGAAAGCCCTGGATGTCTACTTTCCAACGCCGTTGAGAGCGCGCCAATTGGAGTTCTGTAGCTCTAGAAAATCCATTTCGAGTGCAGGGAGGTCAGAATCCAACAGCATCAGCAGTCCTTTTGTCAGCCTTTTTCAGAGTTTTGCTCAAATCCCTCAATTTCAGTCAGAATTTACCTGAAATCACAGAAAAACACACAAACTCATAGTAAAGTCCAGAAATGTGAATTTAACATAAAAACTAATGAAAACATCCCTAAAAGTAGCTCAAACTTACTAAAAACTATATAAAAACAATGCCAAAAAGCGTATAAATTATCCGCTCATCAACTAGTCCCATTGTTCACAGGATTTCTTTCAGAAGTGTACATGAATTGGTTATTTGCAACCATTTCAATTAGTTCCTGAGCTTCTGTAGGCGTCTTCTTCAGATGAAGAGATCCTCCAGCAGAGCTATCCAAGGACATCTTGGATAGTTCAGAGAGACCATCATAGAAAATACCTATGATGCTCCATTCAGAAAGCATGTCTGAGGGACATTTTCTGATTAATTGTTTGTATCTTTCCCAAGCCTCATAGAGGGATTCTCCATCCTTCTGTCTGAAGGTTTGGACTTCCACTCTAAGCTTACTCCATTTTTGAGGTGGAAAGAACATTGCCAAGAAGGCATTGACTAGCTTTTCCTAAGAGTCCAGGCTATCTTTAGGTTGTGAGTCCAACCATATTCTAGCTCTGTCTCTTACAGCAAAAGGGAATAGCATCAGTCTGTAGACCTCAGGGTCAACCCCATTAGTCTTGACTGTGTCACAGATTTGCAAGAACTCAGCTAAAAACTGATGAGGATCTTCCATTGGAAGTCCATGGAACTTGCAATTCTGTTGCATTAGAGAAACTAATTGAGGCTTAAGCTCAAAGTTGGTTGCTCCAATGGCAGGGATAGAGATGCTTCTCCCATAGAAATTGGGAGTAGGTGCAGTAAAGTCACCCAGCACCTTCCTTGCATTATTGGCATTGTTGTTGTTTTCGGCTGCCATGGGTTCTTCTTCTTTGAAGAATTCGGTCAAGTCCTCTAAAGAGAATTGTGCTTTGGCTTCTCTTAGCTTCCTCTTCAAGGTCCTTTCAGGTTCAGGGTCAGCTTCAACAAGAATGCCTTTGTCTCTGCTCCTGCTCATATGAAAGAGAAGAGAACAAGAAGATGTGGAATCCTCTATGTCACAGTATAGAGATTTCTTAAGGTGTCAGAGGAAACGAAAAATAGAAGAAAGAAGGTAGAAGAATTCGAACTTGATTAGATAGGGTTTGAATTGTGCATTAAGAAGGAGTAGTACTCCATAAATAGAAGGATGTGGGAAGAAGGGAAGAGAATTTTCGAAAATTAATTAGAAAGATGTCAGAAACATTTTAAAAATTGATTGATAATTTTCGAAAATTGAAAGTGGAAAAGAAATAAAGTGATTTTTGAAAAAGATTTTGAAATTAGAAATCAAAAAGATTTGATTGAAAACTATTTTGAAAAAGATGTGGTTAAAAAGATATGATTGAAAAAAATTTGATTTGAAAACAATTTTAAAGGATATGTTTTGAAAACAATTTTGTAAAAGACTTGATTTTGAAAATTAGTGACTTGCCTAACAAGAAAAGATATGATTCAAACATTAAACCTTTCTCAACAGAAAAGGCAACAAATTTGAGATGTTCAATCAAATCATTAATTGTTAGTAAGTATCTTTGAAAAAGGAAAGAAATTGATTTTGAAAACATTTGATTGAAAAGATATGATTTGAAAAAGATTTGATTTTGAAAAACTTTGAAAACTTGAAAAAATATTGATTTGAAAACAAAATCTTCCCCCTTTGCCATCCTGGCGTTAAACGCCCAGAATGGTATCTGTTCATACCCTGACCGAGCTCCCCAAACTCGGCAAAGTTCATAGAAGGTCCGACCTCATCCCCAGGCCCATGCCTGAGGTCGGACCTCGGACAATAAAGCTAAAGAAGCCCAAAAGGAACGAAGCCCTAGACCTAAAGGCCGAAAAGGCCTAGGAAAGGCGGTTCCACAAAGATAAAGATAAAACTCCCAAAAGGATAAGATAAGATAAGAATATCTTATCCAGGGAAGATCACGGCCAACTACTATAAATACACTGGAGCACCCAGGTATAACACACACTCTAATTCTACTCAATATCTGCTTGGACCCATGCTAACTTAAGCATCGGAGTGTCATTGCAGGTACCACCACCAACCACTCGGCATACCAAGCTCGGGTCATCAATCCCCCCATCTCGGGCCTCCCTAAGACGACCGAGCTGCGCATTTCAGGTAACCCTCGGAACATTGGCGCCGTTGCCGGGGACCTGGAAGTCATCCCTTTACCATGGCGGACGACCCTCCCAACAATAACCACGCTACATCAGAACAAGAGGAGGAAGTTGACACTGGAGAACGACCGGACAGCCCTCTATCACCACGCACTCCAGGAGGAAACAAACAGAATCGCCCAAAGACATCACTCCCAAACCAAGATCCCCAAAATCCCGAAAGCTCGGAAATTCTAGAAGCAGTTCGGACACAGCAAAACCGGCTGAAACAACTCGAAGAGGGCGTAAAAAAGCAGAAAGAAACTGAACAAGATCTGAGGAGGGAAGCTCGCAAGCGCAGAGAATTAGAAGAAAAACTACGGAAAATAGAGGCCAACCTGAAGGACCGGACGGAACGCGGCACCACCCCCGAAGGCAATCATGATCCCTTCACACGAGAGATCATGAAGGAGAAGGTACCGCGAAACTTCAAACCGCCCGATATGGACCTCTACGACGGCACCACCGATCCAAGTCACCACCTCAGCAACTTCAGAAGCAGAATGTAACTAGTCGACGCCTCCGACGCGATTCGGTGCAAAGCCTTCCCACCACCCTCACCAAGTCGGCCATGAAGTGGTTCGACAACCTGCCACCAGGATCAATCTCCAGCTTCGAGGACCTAACCAAAAAATTCCTAACAAGGTTCTCTATTCAAAAGGACAAGACAAAACACGCCCCCAGTCTACTCGGGATCAAGCAAGGTAACCAAGAAACTCTCCGAGAATACATGGAGCGATTCAACAAAGCCTGCCTGGACATACAACACTTGCCCACTGAAGCAGCCATCATGGGACTGGCAAACGGCCTAAAAGAGGGACCGTTTAGCCAATCCCTATCCAAACGATACCCGACCTCTCTATACGAGGTGCAGGAGCGGGCAGAAAAATACATCAACATGGAGGAAACCTCCCAGCTGAGAGACTCTTCTAGAAAAGAATCAACCTACCCGCTCCGAGATCGAGATCGGGAACAGAAGAAGAAAGAAGAACCCAACTCGGACAAGCCGCGGAAGTACCACAGCTACACCCCCCTCCGAGTCTCCCTAGTAGACGTCTACAGAGAAGTATGCCACACCGAAAAGATCCCACCACCCCGACCTCTAAAACACAAGAGAGCGGGGAGAGATCGGTCGAGTACTGTGAATACCACAAACTTTATGGCCATTCTACTAACGACTGCCACGACCTAAAAAATGTTATAGAAAAACTAGCCAGAGAAGGAAAACTCGACAGATACATAGCAGAGAAAGGAGAAGAGACCAAGAAGAGAAGGAGGGGAGATAACGAAGATCGGGCAGAACGAACCCCACGAACCCCTGAAAGACACGTACACATGATAAACGGAGGTTTCGCAGGCGGAGGAACATCCAGATCCTCGCGAAAAAGGCACCTCAAAGAAGTCTACCACATCCGAGAAGACAGTCCCCTGCCCGAGCTACCTATTATCATTTACCCGAGAAGATGCTCAAGGGATAATACCCGGGCACGACGATCCAATGGTAATCACCATTATTCTAGCAAACGCCAACTTACATCGAACCCTGATTGACCAGGGAAGCTCAGCAGATATCCTGTTCAAAGCGGCTTTCGACAAACTCGGACTTGAAGAAAAAGAGCTAAAAGCCTATCCCACCGACCTATTTGGGCTAGGGGACACCCCAATCCATCCCTTAGGATACGTCTCGCTACACACTACCTTTGGAAAAGGCGAGCAATCTAAAACATTAAGCATCGACTACATTATAGTCGACGTCACTTCAGCATACAATGCCCTCATTGGGCGACCAACCTTAACAGACTGGCAGCTATAGTCTCGACCCACACCTCTGTATGAAGTTCCCCACCACAAAAGGAATCGCTACCCTAAAGGGCAACCAAAAACTAGCACGACGATGCTACAACGAAAGCCTAAGCCTAAAAGGGAAAGAGATCAACACGATAGAACTCGGACGAGTCCAAGCCCGAGAAGATCTTCGACCACAACCAGAGGGAGAAACCGAAAAAGTCCAGATTGGGAGCACACCTGAAAAAACGACAAACATAGGGGCAAACCTCGAAGCGGGCTTAAAAGAGGAACTCATAACCCTCTAAAGGGAGAATTTCGACCTCTTCGCCTGGAGAGCCTCCGACATGCCAGGCATAAGCCCCGACCTGATGTGCCATAAGCTATCAGTGTACCCGGGATCCCGACCTGTCCAACAAAGACGCAGAAAGCTCGGGCCCGAACGCATGCAAGCAATAGAGGAACAAGTACAAGCACTACTAGATGCAGGGTTCATTAGGGAAGTAAAATACCCCCTATGGCTCGCAAACGTGGTCCTGGTAAAAAAGCCCAATGGAAAATGGAGAATGTACGTCGACTACACGGATCTCAACAAAGCCTGCCCCAAAGATCCATATCCACTACCAAACATCGACGCCTTAGTAGATGCAGCCTCAGGCTATAGATATCTCTCCTTCATGGACGCATACTCAGGATACAACCAAATCCCGATGTACGGACCTGACCAAGAAAAGACCTCGTTCATAACCCCAAGGGCAAACTACTGCTACGTAGTAATGCCCTTCGGGCTGAAGAACGCAGGGGCAACCTACCAGAGGCTAATGAACAAAGTGTTCTCAGAGCACATCGGACTACAACTGGAGGTGTACGTCAACGACATGCTGGTAAAGACACAGGAAGACAGAAACTTGCTGACCGACCTCGCCAGTGTCTTCGGCACCCTCAGAAAAACACAACATGAGACTTAACCCGACGAAGTGCACCTTCGCCGCAGAAGCCGGAAAGTTCTTAGGCTTCATGCTGACTCAAAGGGGCATCGAAGCAAACCCGGACAAATGCCAAGCAATACTCAATATGAAGAGCCCGACATGTGTCAAAGAAGTACAACAACTGAATGGAAGACTGGCCGCCCTATCAAGATTCTTGGCAGGATCAGCGATAAAATCACTACCTCTCTACTCACTCCTAAAGAAAGGGAAACCCTTCTCGTGGACCCCGGAGTGCGAAAAAGCCTTTCAAGAATTCAAGGAATTCCTCGGGCGGCCACCAATCCTAACCCGACCTTTAAAAGGGGAAGAGCTCGTACTATACCTCTCGGTCGGACATCGGGCAGTCGCTTCAGCGCTAATACGAGAAAATGATCAAGGACAACACCCCATATACTTCGTAAGCAAGGCACTACAAGGGGCCGAATTAAACTATCAAAAGATAGAAAGATTCGCCTACGCCCTAGTGCTCACAGCCCGGAGGCTCCGTCCCTACTTTCAAGCCCACACCATCAAAGTCCGGACAGACCAACCCATGAGACACATCCTGCAAAAAACAGACCTGGCAGGACGAATACTACAATGGGCGGTGGAACTGTCCGAGTTCGACCTCCACTATGAAGCCCGGACTGCCATAAAATCTCAATATCTAGCCGACTTCATCGCAGAATACACTGAGACCCCTGGAACCCCACTCTCATGGAACCTATATGTCGACGGGTCCTCAAACAAAACGGGAAGCGGAGCCGGGGTCATACTCGAAAGCGACCAAGGAACGCGGATAGAACTATCCCTAAAATTCGAGTTCCAGGCTTCAAACAACCAAGCTGAATACGAGGCCCTACTAGCTGGTCTAAAGCTAGCCAAAGAGGTCGGAGCCCAGAGAATCGCGATCTTCAGCGACTCCCAGGTCATCACATCACAAGTAAATGGAAGTTACCAGGCCAAAGACCCAACTATGAAAAAATACCTGGACCAAACACAGGCACAATTACGCCACTTCCAGAAATACAATCCAGCACATACCTCGGGAACAAAATGCCCGGGCAGACGCCCTCTCAAAGCTTGCTAGCACCAAGCCCGGAGGCAACAACAGAAGTCTTCTCCAGGAAACTTTACAATCTCCCTCCGTGCCAAGAGAGGAAGAAATACTAAATATATCCAACCAACAGCAAGGATGGATGACCCCCATACTCAACTACCTGAGGTCAGGAACTCTCCCCGCCGAAAGAAAAGAAGCTAAAAGGCTTACAAAGGACGCCCAGAATTATACACTAATTCACGACATATTATACAGAAGAGGATTCTCAAATCCCCTCCTTAGGTGCGTTCCGACCTCAGAAACAAAAGGCGTCCTCGAAGAAGTCCACGAAGGCATGTGCGGGAACCATCTCGGAGCTCGGGCACTATCCAAAAAAGTAGTCAGGGCCGGGTTCTACTGGCCGACCTTGCAAAGAGACGCAACAGAGTTTGTGAAAATATGCCCCCCTGCCAAAAACACGCCAATTTTCACAAGGCACCACCCGAAGACCTTATCAGCATCACTGCGCCATGGCCCTTCGCAAAATGGGGACTCGATTTACTCGGCCCGTTCCCACAAGGACCGGGGCAAGTCAAATACCTCATAGTAGGGGTCGACTACTTCATAAAGTGGATTGAAGCTGAACCCTTAGCCACCATTACGGCTCAGAAAAGCCGCAAATTCCTATACAAAAACATTGTCACAAGGTTCGGAGTCCCCTACTCCATCACAACAGACAATGGAACACAATTCACGGACACAAGTTTTCAGAAATTGGTGGCCGAACTAAAAATCAAACAGCAATTCACATCAGTGGAGCACCCACAAGCCAATGGGCAAGCAGAGGCTGCAAATAAAGTCATCTTGGCCGGGTTAAAACGAAGACTCCAAGAGACCAAAGGGGCGTGGGCCGAGGAGCTCCCCCAGGTACTATGGGCATATCGGACAACCCCACACTCTACAACGGGAGAATCACCGTTCCGACTAGCTTATGGGATGGAGGCAATGATTCCTATCGAAATAGATGAAGGGTCACCCAGAATCATCTTCTACAATGAAAAAGATAACCCGCAGGCACAAAGGGAAGAACTCGACCTCCTCCCCGAGGTCCGAGAAAGAGCCCGGATTCGAGAAGAAGCCTTAAAACGGCGAACGGCCCTCAGATACAATCAGAAAGTTATAAAGCGAAGCTTCTCCATCCACGACCTAATTCTAATCCGAAATGACATCGGAACACAAAAGTCGGGAGAAGGAAAGCTAGCCGCAAATTGGAAAGGGCCCTACAAGGTAACAGAAGTCTTAGGAACAGGCTATTACAAAGTATCCGACCTAGAAGGCAACGAGCTGCCCAGGGCCTGGCACGCCTGTAATCTAAGACGGTACTACAGCTAGAAAAATTTAACCCGAGGTGTACTCTTTTTCCCTACAAGGGTTTTTTAATGAGACACCGGTTAAAATAAAACACCTGACCTAGTCAAGGGTAAACACTTTGTAAATATTCTTTCTTTTAATACTAATCGAATTTTTCTATTTTCTTTTCTCCTTCCTCATGACGAAACAAATCCTAGAAAGTACCCCACCAAGGCGCATTAATTTATGCTCGACAAAACGCAAAAAATCATTTGTCAAGAGACCATACAAGGTCGGCAAAGATAAAAGCGACGAGGTTCAAATTAATGTGAGAAGTTATAAAGTAACTCTGAAAAGGCTCAAAAAAAAAAAAGCCAAATAAAAGAGATTACAAAAATAACTTAAAGGGCCGACCAACGAAAAGGTCGGACCTAACAAAAGGAGGTACTCAAAGGCCCGAGGGAAAAGCCCGGATCCAAGGAAGAAGCCTCAAAACAAAGTTTCAAAACGCTAAGCTAAAAAGTTGTTATCCAAAAAGCAACTAAAAAGCATAAAAGCGGAAACAAAAGCCAAAACGCGAACAAGGCTAAAACAAAGGTTTCAAAACGCTAGCTAAAAAGTTGTTATCCAAAAAGCAACTAAAAAGCATAAAAGCGGAAACAAAAGCCAAAAACGCGAACAAGGCTAAAACAAAGGTTGCAAAACGCTAGCTAAAAAGTTGCTATCCAAAAAACAACTACAAAGCATAAAAAGCGGAACAAAAGTCAAAAGCGCAAAACACCGCATAATAAGCTAAAAAAGTTACTACAAGTAGCTAAATAGCAGAAAGGTGTCCAAAGCGTTCACGAAAAACATCCAAAAAGCAAAAAGAACCCACAGGCCGGGTAAAAGGCCAAAAACAAAAGATCACAGAGGATCAAGGACCTTTCCGGTCTCCACATCAACAGAAGGCTGCGGAGGAAAAATGGAAACTGGGACTGCATCAACGACACCGTCATCCCGGTTTAAAACCTCCACGCCAGAACCATCCCGGCCAAAGTTGAAGTCGGATCCGCAACCGGAACCTTGAGGTCGGACACCGGAGCCTTGGGGTCGGACACCGGAACCTCATCCTCGGCAGGGGCAGGAACAATCTTTCCCTCCACAACAATGTTATCCGTACTGAATAAGCTCAGATCCAGGTCGGGAGCAAGAACCCGGATCTGATCCCTCAAATTCACAAACATAGCATCCATACCCTTGGCCACATTATCTTCCAGCTCGTAAAAATCATCCCGAGCCGATTGCAACTTCTCCTTCGTCTCCACAAGCTCGGCATACAGCTTGGTATAGTTCTCCGTCGCCACCTTCGCCATCTCCTCAGATGTCTTCGCCGCCGCCACAGCCGCGGTAGCCCTAGTTTTCTCTTCCTCCAAAGAGATCTCCAGCTCAGTAATCCTGGCAGCCTTCAGTTGACTAATCTTATCAAGATCAGACTGAGCCTTCTCAAGTCGGGAGCTGGTCGCACCAATGGGGGATTTCTTGAACTCCTGGGCAATAGCGGCATGAAGACTGGCCATCCGGACACAACTCCGCGCCATATACTGAAAATGATGCTCCATAGACACATCATCAGTAGAAATAAAAGTCTGAGGAAGAATATGCTGTTCAATCCAACCAAGGGCATCAAAATCCATGTCATTAAAACCCGCAAGCTCCTGAGAGGTCTTCTGTTCTGGGGGGAGGACCGAGGTCGAAGGCGGGGAAAGGTGACCGGGCCCAGAGGTCGGAGGATCTTGAGTTATAGCTCGGAACTGAGGAGTCGGAATGGTCTTCGACCGAGTCTGAACACCCACAGTAGCCTTCTGCGGAGAAGATCGGGCAGAAGCCTCAGCCTCGATATTCCGAGCAGCCGCAGACTTCTTCGACCGACGAAGAAACTTCATGGAATCCGCCTGAGACATCTCTGCAGAAACAAAAAGAAAGGGATTATCACAACAGGAATTCCACCAAAACAGGCAAAATACTAAAAGGATGAAGCTCGGAGAGGTCGGGAACTACCTAACTCGGAACGGAGAAGGCTTGGATCTCCCATTTTCTTCGTGTCCAAGTGAGGTGCCCGACCCCATAAACTGCTCAACACACCCACAAAAGCCTGCTCCACCTCATCTAGACTCTCAAAGGTATACTTAACCGACACTACATTCTCTTGCCAACAAAGAGGAAAAGAAGGCTCCCCACTCTCATCTAGAAAGAAAGGTCGGACGTCCCCAGCATCCCGGACCTTGAAATAATAGTTCTTAAAATCATGAAAGGACTCTCGTACAAAGTACAAAACTTCTTTCCCTGGTTAGCCCTAAAAGAGACCCAAGACACCTTCCCTCCACCGACCCCGGTTTCGTCAACACAAACAGATAGGAAAAAAGAGAAACAGAGGGGAGACGCCCAAAAACTGACACAAAAGTTGGAACAGCTTTAAAAACGCCCAAGAATTGGGATGGAGTTGCGTAGGGGCAAGATTACAAGACCACAGCACCTCGGATTCCAGGTCAGTAAAGGAAGTCGGACACCCAGCTTAGAGAAAAAACAATCGTAAGCATAAAAGAAAGCTTCTCGGAACTTTCTAAAGGCGGGAAGCACACTCTCTCCTCGACTCCGGGGCTACTAGCTCATAATCCCGCTCAGACTCTCTATTCTCACAAATGCTACACTCCCTACGGAACCTAGCTAAATACTCAGAATCTACAACAGAAGGACTCTTAGAGGACCAGGATCTACCCAGCCAAGACCACTTGGAATCTTGGTCGACATTGCTTGAAAACCTTCGAGACATAAAATTCTTGCCTACAAAAGAAGACAACAGCAAGCAACAATCACTAAAAGCAGATAGCGAAAACCCATTCAGCAAAAACAAGAAACAAAGATCTTTATAGAAGAAAATGCAGCAACAAAATACCAGAGAAAAGAGCCCCCCCCATATACAAGCAAACAGAGCAATGGCGGCGCCTCTTTTCGGGCAACCCAGGCATAGAAAAAAGAAACAGACAAGAGCCACACAAAAGAACAGAAGCATATGAGTACAAAAGAAAAGAGACGAACAAACCTAGAAAGAAAGAAAACGGCGAGCTCCGACAGCAAGGGGAACGAAACGGCGGCGCAGAGGAAACCCCGGAAAACCGCACAGAAAGATTTGAGGAAGAAGAACAAAGTGAAAGAAGGAGCGGTGCTCGAAGAAGAAGATGGCGAAAACTTAGAAAAAACAGAAAGGAACAGAATAAACGAAGAAAAGGAGGAAAGGGCAAATAAATAATGCCTTCACAAAGCCCGAACGGAATCGAGGAGAAACGGTAAAATGCAATAAATGCAGAAACGGCCATTTTTGAATTTTGAAAAGAACTACTATGCCCGAGCTCGACCTCTCAAGGACGAACTCGGGCAGGGGCACTGTTCATACCCTGACCGAGCTCCCCAACTCGGCAAAGTTCATAGAAGGTCCGACCTCATCCCCAGGCCCATGCCTGAGGTCGGACCTCGGACAATAAAGCTAAAGAAGCCCAAAAGGAACGAGCCCAAGACCTAAAGGCCGAAAAGGCCTAGGAAAGGCGGTTTCCACAAAGTAAAGATAAAACTCCCAAAAGGATAAGATAAGATAAGATATCTTATCCAGGGAAGATCACGGCCTACTATAAATACACTGGAGCACCCAGGTATAACACACACTCTAATTCTACTCAATATCTGCTTGGACCCATGCTAACTAAGCATCGGAGTGTCATTGCAGGTACCACCACCAACCACTCGCATACCAAGCTCGGGTCATCAATCCCCCATCTCGGGCCTCCCTAAGACGACGAGCTGCGCGTTTCAGGTAACCCTC